>NW_027650884.1:0-36689 GCF_965287045.1 Carcharhinus amblyrhynchos
CCTACTCCTTGTCCTCTGTGTGTATGTGAGAATGGTACCCACCCTATTGTAACCAGATTCAGGGGAGAATAGCGTAGGCACAATTTGTTACACCAATCAGCCTAACAGCACATCTTTGGGGTGTGGGAGGAAACCGGAGGCACCCGGAGAAAACCCCACGCGACACGGGGAGAATGTGCAAACTCCCACAGACACCGGCCAAATCCATGTGTCTGCACAGCAAACAGTGATAGTCACTGAGCTGTCGTGTTGCCCGTCTGCTGGTCCAGTTTTAAGCGCACACAAACGACGCGAAGCACTAGGCCACTCTCGAAACATCCAAGAGCAGCCCGGCACGACCCACCGCGTGCACGCCCCTCGTTAGACAACAAGGTGGACCGATAGTCATCAGGAAAATGCTAGACTCTGGTAATAGTGACACTGTTTCCCATTGCTCGACCCTCCGAGGTGGTGCCAAGTTGGTGCATTCCCTGTGCGACGTCGCGCACACATTAATACCCGGATACTGATCCAACAACAATATAGGATTGGCAACACATATCCGGCCAGAATATGATCTGGTTGGAGGGAAAGCTGCAGTGCAGGGTTTCCCAGAACACTGGCTGACTGCTTTTGCCTCTGGGGTGCAGGTTGTAGGGATGAAGATCCCCTGTCGCAGTGACCTTGGTAAAATGTACAGTGTTTTTGGCATACCGCAGCCACAGTGCGCCAGTGACGGAGAGGGTGGGTATTGAGTTCAGTAAGAAGTCTCACAGCACCCGGGTTAGACACTTGTTGGGAGACTTCTTACTGTGTTTACCCCAGTCCCACGCCGGCATCTCCACACATCGGGTTCAGCGGCGGGGTCTGGGTTGTCTGAACAAACTGCCCGGTCTGGGTGGTACCAAAACTCCCTGGGTGTTACAGCTCCCCCCATTCAGGTGAATGGTGATTACTCCATCACAATCCCGAGCTGAGCCTAGCAGACGATGGGTAGACTTTGAAAAGCCGGGAAACGGTCTATCACCTGGGTCATTGAGCCTCTGTTCTGTTCTTGCAGCTACAGAGTTACTGTGCCTGATACAATTTCACCTCGAACGTAAGAACTAGGAGCAGGAGTAGGCCTTCTGGCCCCTCCAGCGTTCAATGAGATCATGGCTGATCTTTTTGCGGACTCAGGTCCATTTACCGCCTCCCCCCTTGCTCACCCTTTCCTGTCCAAACATCTATCTATCCTTGCCTTAGAAACATTCGATGAGGGAGCCATCCAACTGCGCAGGGAACTCCACAGATTCACAACCCTTTGTATGAAGAAGTTCCTCCTCATCTCAGCCCTAAATGTGCCCCCCCCCGCCCTTATCTTGAGGCCCACCCACCTGAGCAGTGCTCTGAAGCTCGCGATTCCAAATTAAAACCCTGTTGGACTTTAAGCCGGTGTTGTGAGACCTCTTACTGTGCCCGCCCCAGTCCAACGCCGAAATCTCCACATCTCAACCACAAGGTCAGGGCTGACGGCTGGGAAGATGAACCCGTGTCTCCAACATGAGGAGGCTGGTGGCACAACCGCCACACCGAGTGGCACAGAGTGAGGGCAGACCTAGCAGCCCAAGATTGGATATTATTATTACATGTGTACAGGCATGTCTACGAACAGCATTGATCAGTGTCTGATGTTGGGTTTCTGATTTAAACAGGCATATTTATTGTGAAAGATTGACGCCAACTCGAGGCCTCAATTAATCATTGTGTATAAAAGGGATTTGGGGGCTATTAGAATGTCAAACGGACATTATTAGCCCCGATGCTTAGTGCGAATCTATCCAAACTAGTGTACAAAGGCACCCATTATATAAACTTCAATCTCTCTTTGAAGATGCATGGGAAATCATCCTAGCAAAATATTATTTTTTTTCAACTCCAAATGACTAATGCAATTATCCTGCGTAAATCGCTCAAACAGCCTGATGTAATCACAGAGGACTCCGTATGTCAAGAGGAGCAGTTATGTTTAATACCCAACAGTCATTTTCTTCAAAGGTCAACGAGGAGATGAAGGAGTGCTTGCCGTAAGTACTGTTTCTGAGTAAGTGCCCAATTATATCCAAGAGCAGCATCAAAGCTGGTGTATCTCCAACGGGACAGAGTCTCAGGCGCGGAGATGAATTCATGGTTACCTTTAACACGTTCCAAATTAAACCTAACCCAGGCCCAGTCTCCTGAAAGTGGTCACACTCACCGTACCGCCTTCCAGAGCTGGGAACTCCTGCAACAGGAGTGGATTTGCTCTTTCCCATGATAGTAACATCGGAAAGGTGAGGGTAGAGAGGAGACTCTTATTTCGCTCCAAACAGTGAGAGCATTCACTGGCATAGAGATACAGTGAGAGGCACAGCACAGACCAGCTCTTACACACTGCATGTGTGTGTGTGTATGTGTGTGTATGTGTGTGAGTGTGTTTGTGTGACTGTGTGTGCATGTATACATATGTGAGTGTGTGTGTATGTATGAGTGTGTGTGTACATGTGTGTTTGTGTGAGTGTGTGTATGTGTGTGTGTGAGAGATTGTGTGTGTGTTTATGTATGTGTGAGCGTGTATGTGTAAGTGTGTTGTGTGTGTATGAGTGTGTGTGCTTATGTGAGTGTGTGAGTATGAGTGTGTGTGTGAGAGCGTGTGATTGTGTGTCTTTATGTATGTCTGAGCGTGTGTGTGTAAGTGTGCGTGTGTGCGTGTATGTATGTGTGAGTGTGTGTGTGAGTGTGCACACGTTGTGTGTGTGTGTATGTGTGTGTGTATGTGTGTGTGCGTGCATGCATGTGTGTGTGTGATTATGCTGTTATGGGCATGTGTGTGTTTATATGGGGAGACGTGTGCATGTCTGCGTGTATGTGTGTGTCTTTATGTACCTGTTTGTGTACGTGTGTCTGTACATGTGTACATATATACATGCTTACATGTCTGTACATGTATGTGTGTATCTATATCCATGTATATGTTTACATGTGTGCACACGTGTGTGCAGGTATGTGTGTGTGCATGTGTTTACATGTGTGTGTATACATGTCTGTGCACACGTGTGTACGCAGTAAGAAGTCTGACAAAAACCAGGTTTAAGTCCAACCGATTTATTTGATAGTAAAGTTGGACTTAAACCTGGTGTTGTCAGACTTCTTATTGCGTTTACCCCAGTCCAATGCCAGCATCTCCACATCATGTGTGGTGTACATGATTGTATGTTTCATGTGTGTGTATAGATGTGTGTGTGTCCCTGTGTGTCTGTACTTTAACCTTCCTGATGTTTTGACAGTAAATGCTGACCGTCACATACTTTCAGAGTTACCGTCCTTCCCTGATATGAGGCACTGTCTAGTGACCCTCTGAGTCCAGCTTGGCCCGGTAATGACTGACTCATCCCAGAGAACGTCACTGAGGCCAACACCCAGATCAGGGCGACTGACGTCGGGACGATTCCCCTGTCGTGGCGCTAAGTTGACCAGAGATTGAAACCATGTGTGTGGGGGCCCGAGACAGAGGCTGAACGTTTACTAGGCAGGGGCTGCCACATCAACCGGCAAACGGGGAACAACTGTGAGCTGACATAACAAAGCCTTCTCAGAACTGAGACCAGAACATAGGCCCCCATTCAGCCTGGAGCTGATGACCTCAGAGGCTGTAATGGCGAATAATCTCTTCCAAATGCAGCCAGTGGAATATTAACAAGCTTCGATGCACTGAGTGATGGAACGATTCAGTTCGGAAGATGTGGTGAAGGTTGTTCGAGGTGACGTTAATAACTGGAGTGAGCGAGTAACCACGTTATTAATAATCCCCGTGTAACTGGGAGGCAAACATCAGAGCGGAGACCCAGGCCACAATTATCTCTAACATTGGAGCCCACGTTATCCTTGCCTCACTTGGTGCATGTTCCAAGACAATAACTTGCATTTATATAACACCTGTAACAGGGTAAAACACGCCAAGATAATTCATAGGGTGTTTCTCAAATGGGTATTTGACGTTGAGAATGTACCTGTCACTGGCTCAAATGGCCAAGCACGTTTATAAACACAGGCAATGAGGGCAAGCTAGCTATTTAACAACAGGAGCCATCATAAGTGAGATCAAAGCTTCCCCTATTTGAGAGGGATGTGGGAGCTGCTTCTCCAGCTGTGATCACCGCAGGGGTCAGTGATAGAACAGGGACAGGGCTTACCCACCCTGAACATAAAACATTACAACTACTTACCGTAACCAGTCCTCCCATTCATCGATACAAGCTTCCACACACTGACAATGTGCAGATATTGTCACAGAGCAAACCCAAACCCCTTAACAATAACCCACTGACACTCCCACACACTGACTCTCCCACACACTGACACACTGACACTCCCACACTGACACTCCCACACACTCACACACTGACACTCCCAAACACTGACACTCCCACACACTCCCACACTGACACTCCCACACACTGACACTCCCACACACACACACTGACACTCCCACACACTCACACACTGACTCTCCCACACACTGACACACTGACACTCCCACACACTGACACACTGACACTCCCACACTGACACTCCCACACACTCACACACTGACACTCCCACACACTGACACACTGACACTCCCACACACTGACACTCCCCACACACTCACACACTGACACTCCCACACACTGACACACTGACACTCCCACACTGACACTCCCACACACTCACACACTGACACTCCCACACACTGACACTCCCACACACTGACACTCCCACACACTCACACACTGACACTCCCACACACTGACACTCCCACACACTCACACACTGACACTCCCACACACTGACACTCCCACACACTCACACACTGACACTCCACACACTGACACTCCCACACACTGACACACTGACACACCCACACACTGACACTCCCACACACTGACACACTGACACTCCCACACACTGACACTCCCACACACTGACACACTGACACTCCCACACACTCACACACTGACACTCCCACACACTGACACTCCCACACACTCACACACTGACACTCCCACACACTGACACACTGACACTCCCACACACTGACACACTGACACTCCCACACACTGACACTCCCACACACTGACACTCCCACACACTCACACACTGACACTCCCACACACTCACACACTGACACTCCCACACACTGACACACTGACACTCCCACACACTGACACACTGACACACCCACACACTGACACACCCACACACTGACACTC
Organism: Carcharhinus amblyrhynchos; assembly: GCF_965287045.1. Lineage (NCBI taxonomy): Eukaryota > Metazoa > Chordata > Chondrichthyes > Carcharhiniformes > Carcharhinidae > Carcharhinus > Carcharhinus amblyrhynchos. The sequence goes on from NW_027650884.1 coordinate 5,250, forward strand.
CCACACACTGACACACTGACACTCCCACACACTCACACACTGACACTCCCACACACTGACACACTGACACTCCCACACACTGACACTCCCACACACTCACACACTGACACTCCCACACACTGACACTCCCACACACTCACACACTGACACTCCCACACACTGACACTCCCACACACTCACACACTGACACTCCCACACACTCACACACTAACACTCCCACACACTGACACACTGACACACCCACACACTGACACTCCCACACACTCACACACTGACACTCCCACACACTGACACTCCCACACACTGACACACTGACACTCCCACACACTCACACACTGACACTCCCACACACTGACACACTGACACTCCCACACACTCACACACTGACACTCCCACACACTGACACACTGACACACCCACACACTGACACTCCCACACACTGACACACTGACACTCCCACACACTCACACACTGACACTCCCACACACTGACACACTGACACTCCCACACACTGACCCACTGACACTCCCACACACTGACACACTGACACTCCCACACACTGACACTCCCACACACTGACACACTGACACTCCCACACACTGACACTCCCACACTCCCACACACTGACACTCCCACACACTCACACACTGACACTCCCACACACTGACACACTGACACTCCCACACACTGACACACCCACACACTGACACACTGACACTCCCACACACTGACACACTGACACTCCCACACACTGACACTCCCACACACTCACACACTGACACTCCCACACACTGACACACTGACACTCCCACACACTGACACACTGACACTCCCACACACTGACACTCCCACACACTCACACACTGACACTCCCACACACTGACACTCCCACACACTCACACACTGACACTCCCACACACTGACACACTGACACTCCCACACACTGACACTCCCACACACTCACACACTGACACTCCCACACACTGACACTCCCACACACTCACACACTGACACTCCCACACACTGACACACTGACACTCCCACACACTGACACACTGACACTCCCACACACTGACACTCCCACACACTCACACACTGACACTCCCACACACTGACACTCCCACACACTGACACACTGACACTCCCACACACTCACACACTGACACTCCCACACACTGACACACTGACACTCCCACACACTGACACTCCCACACACTCACACACTGACACTCCCACACACTGACACACTGACACTCCCACACACTGACACACTGACACTCCCACACACTGACACTCCCACACACTCACACACTGACACTCCCACACACTGACACACTGACACTCCCACACACTGACACTCCCACACACTGACACTCCCACACACTCACACACTGACACTCCCACACACTGACACACTGACACTCCCACACACTGACACTCCCACACACTCACACACTGACACTCCCACACACTGACACACTGACACTCCCACACACTGACACACTGACACTCCCACACACTGACACACTGACACTCCCACACACTGACACTCCCACACACTCACACACTGACACTCCCACACACTGACACACTGACACTCCCACACACTCACACACTGACACTCCCACACACTGACACACTGACACTCCCACACACTGACACTCCCACACACTGACACACTGACACTCCCACACACTGACACTCCCACACACTGACACTCCCACACACTCACACACTGACACTCCCACACACTCACACACTGACACTCCCACACACTGACACACTGACACTCCCACACACTGACACACTGACACTCCCACACACTGACACTCCCACACACTGACACTCCCACACACTCACACACTGACACTCCCACACACTCACACACTGACACTCCCACACACTGACACACTGACACTCCCACACACTGACACTCCCACACACTCACACACTGACACTCCCACACACTGACACTCCCACACACTCACACACTGACACTCCCACACACTGACACACTGACACTCCCACACACTGACACACTGACACACCCACACACTGACACTCCCACACACTGACACTCCCACACACTCACACACTGACACTCCCACACACTGACACTCCCACACACTCACACACTGACACTCCCACACACTGACACACTGACACTCCCACACACTCCCACACTCACACTCCCACACACTGACACTCCCACACACTCCCACACTCACACTCCCACACACTGACACTCCCACACACTGACACTCCCACACACTCACACACTGACACTCCCACACACTGACACTCCCACACACTGACACACTGACACACCCACACACTGACACTCCCACACACTGACACACTGACACTCCCACACACTGACACTCCCACACACTCACACACTGACACTCCCACACACTGACACACTGACACTCCCACACACTGACACACTGACACTCCCACACACTGACACTCCCACACACTCACACACTGACACTCCCACACACTGACACACTGACACTCCCACACACTGACACACTGACACTCCCACATACTGACACTCCCACACACAGACACACTGACACTCCCACACACTGACACTCCCACACACTGACACTCCCACACACTGACACACTGACACTCCCACACACTCCCACACTGACACTCCCACACACTGACACACTGACACTCCCACACACTGACACTCCCACACACAGACACACTGAATGACTCCCCCACTCTGACTGTCCGAAGCTCTCTCTCATAGACCATCCCCCTGCCTACTGGGAACACAGCAATTTCCCACCAAGGGCAGTGTGTTCGTGGGCAGGTAGCCTGTGGATTTTTGATAAAATATTGACCAGTCTCTGGGGAGGTCCACACATCACATCTTCAGATAGTGGGCATGGGAGCTCTTATAGACGATCGAGCGGGTACAGGTGACCTCAGTTTGACCTGGCACCATCGACAATGCTGCACTCTCTCTGAGAGTCAGTCTAGACTTGCTGCTGACGTGGATGTTGTGAGGTTTCCGGTCTACAATATTCTCACACAGAGCTTATAAAGTAAACCTTGGCACTGCTGTCCCTCGGCATTGGCTGTTCTTCAATGAAGATTTAAATCATGAGGGCATCAAATAAAGTTAAAATTAAACTGGTTAAGGGTATAACTTGGGAAACAAATGCAATGACTGTTAATTGTTGTGGGAATGTGGGATTCGCTTCTAGAAAGAGAGATGGAAACTCATACCTTGGAAGTAAAGATATTATGATATAGAACGGACAATGAGAGTAAAAATAAGGTGCTTTTTTAGGCCAACCAAGGATTGGAAGAGGGATCTTCTTAATCCTACGTTGCTTATTCACAGAAACCAACACCAACATGGCTTATGTTTGTTGGTCAAAAATAGAAAATGCTGGAAAATCTCAGCAGGTCTGACAGCATCTGTGGGGAGTGAATAGAGTAAGAAGTCTCACAACACCAGGTTAAACAGGTTTATTTGGTAGCAAAAGCTGAGATGAGGGGGTTAGCTTATGAGGAGAGATTGAGTAGATTGGGTCTGTACTCGTTGGAATTTAGAAGGCTGAGGGGGGATCTTATGGAGACTTACAAGATAATGAAGGGGCTGGATCAAACAAACAAAGAACAAAAACAGCCTGGGAAACAGGCCCTTCGGCCCAACGAGCCCGCGCCACCATTTTAACATTACCAGTCCCCTCCTCCACCCATGACCCTTATCTATTGTTTTTATGGCATTCCACATTGAGGGAAACTAATTTAGGGACAATTTATTACCTCCAATCAGCCTAACAGCACATCTTTGGGGTGTGGGAGGAAACCGGAGCACCCGGAGAAAACCCACGCAAGCACGGGGAGAATGCGCACACTCCCACAGACACCGGCCCAAATCCATGTGTCTGCACAGCAAACAGTGATAGTCACTGAGCTGTCGTGTTGCCCAGTATCTGGTCCAGTTTAAGCACACACTAACGACGTGAAGTACCAGGCTATTCTCGAAACATCCAAGAGCAGCCCTAGTACGACCCACCGCGTCTATGCCCCTTGTTGGACAACAAGGCGGACTGACTTAAAACCTGTGAATTAAAAGAGAAAAACATTAGTATCATATAGATAGGGTAAAGGCAGAGAGATTCTTCCCGCTATGGTAATTATTGTTTTATGGTCTATCATTGTGAGTTGGCTGTGGCCCGGAAGGTGTACTCCCTCGGATAAAGTAACCCCCGGATAATCGGGCAGGCAAAGATTCAGGAGGTGTTAAAATCCAGAGGGTGAGACCCTGGAGGGTTGCGGGTGATGATACGAAGATTGGAGGCGTAGTGGACAGTGAGGAAGGTTTTCAAAGCTTGCAGAGGGATTTGGACCAACTAGAAAAATGGGCTGAAAAATGGCAAATGGAATTTAACGCAGACAAACGTGAGGTATTGTACTTTGGAAGGACAAACCAAAATAGAACATAAATGGCAGGACTCTGAAGAGTGCTGATGAACAGAGGGATCTGGGAATACAGGTACAGAATTCCCTAAAAGTGACGTAACAGATGGATAGGGTCGTAAAGAGTGCTTTTGGTACATTGGCCTTTATAAATCGGAATATCGAGTATAAAAGTTGGAGTGTTATGGTAAGGTTATATAAGGCATTGGTGAGGCCGGATTTAGAGTATTGTGTACAGTTTTGGTCACCTAGTTACAGGAAGGATGTAAATAAGGTTGAAAGAGTGCAGAGAAGGTTCACAAGGATGTTGCCAGGACTTGAGAAGCTGAGAGAGATTGAATAGGTTAGGACTTTATTCCCTGGAGCGTAGAAGAATGAGGGGAGATTTGATAGAGGTGTATAAGATTTTGATGGGTATAGATAGAGTGAATGCAAGCAGGCTTTTTCCACTGAGGCTAGGGGAGAAAAAAAACCAGAGGGCATGGGTTAAGGATGAAAGGAGGAAAGTTTAAAGGAATATTAGAGGAGGATTCTTCACACAGAGAGTGGTGGGAGTGTGGAATGAGCTGCTGGATAAATGTAGGGTCAGTTTTAACATTTGAGAAAAACTTGGACTGGTTCATGGATGAGAGGGGTGTAGAGGGATATGGTTCAAGTGCAGGTCAGTGGGCCTAGGCAAAAAATGGTTCGGCACAGACAAGGGGGGCCAAAAGGCCTGTTTCTGAGCTGTAATTTTCTATGGTTCTATGGGTGACTCACAACGATCGTTGTGTTGTAATCGAAATGTTTGCTGTTGTGGTGTGAACCCTAAGGGGTCGGCCTGGGAGAGAGAGAGAGAGAGAGAGAGAGAGAGAGCAAGCCCCTTCAAAGGGGAAAATATGGAGGGCTGTGCCCTGGAAAATCAAAGATAGCTTACAACAGACCCTTCCCCAGTACAAAGGAGTGGTCATTTGTTATTGGTTAAAGCACGGCGTTAGCTGCTAATCCTGTTTATATGAAGACACGCTGGTTTATTGTTGTTTGCGGGCTGATTGCAGCCTGGGAAGGCTGGTCGTAGATCAACACATACCCCAGCGGCTTGTTATTGTGGCATGTGTACCGCTGTGTTTTAATGAGATGTTTGATGTTGCTATTGGTGCTCCTGTGTTTGTAACTGTTTCGATAATAAAAGGAGTGGGGCCAAACCGATGGCCCAATCAGAGAGCCGCTTGCTTTGTATCTAACCAGGCGAGTCAGTTCCTCTGGGACTCCGTGTGTAGACAGCGAACTAAAAGCACTCTGTATGCTGCTGTCAGGCTGGGAAATAAAGGGATTTTGGAGACGGGACTTCTGCCTTCGAGGACTTATTCCAGTCGCCTGCTTTCCTATAAGGTTTTGGCTCCTGTTTTTCATTCATTTGATCCTGGGATATCGACATCACTGGCATTTATTACCCAACCCCAGTTGCCCGGAGGAAGTGGTCCCTCTTCTCCAGGTGCCGCAGTGATAGCTGAGTGTCAGTGGGTGCAGGGGTCTACTGCCTGGCCCCACGGGCACTGTGAGGCTAAACAGTGATAGCGGACAGTTCTATCCAGCTGGGGTAATCTTGCCCTCACTCAATAACTCTTCCCCCTGAAGCAACCTTCAGTCTGGATCTAAACAGTACGTACAATAATTATAGAATAGGATCATTTCATCCAGGTTGCAGGAGACGATGAGAACTCCCTCTGGGAGTAGAATCCCTCCAGTGCAGAAGGAGCCCGTTCAGGTCTGCACCAAACACAACCCCACCCCATTCTTGTAAATCCTCATATTTACCCTGCTAATTCCCCCCGACACGAGGGTGACTTTACCATGGCCAATGCACCCAGTCTGCGCGTCTGTGGGAGGAAATTGGAACACCCAGAGGAAACCCACACAGACAGTGACCCGAGACCGGAATCGAACCCGGGGCCCTGGCGCTGTGCCAACCACTGCGCCACCGCGCTGTCCCAAACAAAATGTGCTAATGTAGTCACCGGCCGCTCTTTAAATTCATTGGCTGTGCAGCATTTATTGGCCAACCCAAATTGGACAGTTGACAGCCTGGAATGCGCTGTCACAGGTGATTGGGTCCGCCTTGTTGTCCAACGAGGGGCATACACGCGGTGGGTCGTGCCAGGGCTGCTCTTGGATGTTGCTTCGAGAGTTGCCTAGTGCTTCATGTCGTTAGTGTACGCTTAAACTGGACCAGATACTGGGCAACACGACAGCTCAGTGACTGTTTGCTGTGCAGATACATGGATTTGGGCCGGTGTCTGTGGGAGTTTGCACATTCTCCCCGTGTCTGCGTGGGTTTTCTCCGGGTGCTCCGGTTTCCTCCCACACCCCAAAAAACATGCTCTTAGGCTGATTGGTGTTAACAAATTGTCCCTAAATTAGTCTCCCCTCAATCTGGTCTCCAATGTGGAGTGCCATAAGTGTAGACAAGGGTGGAAGAGGGGACTCACAATGTTAAAATGGCGGCACGGGCTCGTTGGGCCGAAGGGCCTGTTTCCCGTGCTGTGTTGTTCTTCGGGTAGAACAAGAAAATCCTCCCCAGAGAGTCGCTTTAACACCTCGGCCTCTGTCATCACCCAGGGCTGGGATTCTCCAGTCCCGCTGCAGTGCCAAATTCTCCGTTCTCGCCGGCAGGGCGAACGAGGTCGGAGGAATCCCGCTCTCATCCCAAAAGCAGCAACTTTGACAATGCAACGTTCCAGCCGGGGTGCCGGTCCCAACTTTGCCATCACTTCCTGACTGTCGGGCCGAGGGGCCTGTTTCCTGTGCTGTGTTGTTAACACAGTCAGTACTTCTGTGAAGTTTGTACAATATCAACACCTAATTTCATACGTAACCCTCTTTACCAAACGTGCCCCACTCAATCTGTGTCTACCTCATCGTACCCAGGACAATTAAACCACTTCTAAAATAGAAAGGTCCTGGTAAATCTGGAGCCTTTCACAAACATCTTTCCATCACTTGAAATAATTCTTCATGATGGAAATCTTTCCATTCATGCTGCCTGATAAAGGTCAGTTTATTGTTAGACACACACATACGTGTTGGTTCTCGCATGGATAAAAAAAAACCATTTATTTTAAGAGTTTGATTGCACAAGAGTTCTGGATCCATTTGCTGCTACCACTTTACCTTGGAGTGAAACGATGTCAGCGTTTCCCTACAGGAGAAACTCCGCAATATTTGACCTGCTGGTTCTCTCATTCATCTTATCCAGCAGCCTGATGGAATTGGATGGGATGTGGAGATGCCGGCGTTGGACTGGGGTAAACACAGTAAGAAGTCTGACAACACCAGGTTTAAATCCAACCGATTTATTTGATAGTAAACTCACTAGCTTTCGGGGTTTGTCCCTTCATCAGGTGAATGGAGAGTTCTGGCCTCAGACAGAGCATATGCAGCACAGACAGTTTACAGATTACTGATTAGAATGCGAATCTTTACACCTAACCTGCTGTTCAAGTCTTAAAGTGGCCGACAATGTGAGTGGAAGGAGCACTGATCACAGGTTACAGAGATGTGTATTGTCTCCAGACAGTACAGTGAGTGAGGTTTTACAAACCCAGGCAAGTCACGGGGGTTACAGATAGTGCGACATGCACTATCTGTAACTATTGAACTCAGTCCAGGCTGATGGGATAAGTGTCTGGTGACACTTATCCAGGCAAGGATTCCACCATCTGCCGTGGTGGGATTCGAACCCTAATCCCCAGAACATTAGCTGAGTTTTCTGATTAATAGTCTATTGATAATAAGAACATAATAAGAAATAGGAGCAGGAGTAGGCCATCTAGCCCTTCGAGCCTGCCCCGCCATTCAATAAGATCATGGCTGATCTGAAGTGGCTCAGTTCCACTTTCCCGCTTTCTCCCCATAACCCTTAATCCCCTTGTCTATCAGAAACCTATCTACCCATGACTTAAAAATATTTAGCGAGGCAGCCTCCACCACTTCAACGGGCAGAGAATTCCAGAGATTCACCACCCTTTGAGTGAAGAAGTTCCTCCTCAACTCCGTTCTAAACCACCCCCCCTTTATCTTGAGGCTATGCCCCCTAGTCCTACTGTCCTTTCTGAGCGGGAAGAGTCTCTCCACCTCTATCCTATCCATCCCATTCATCATCTTATACGTCTCAATGAGATCTCCCCTCATTCTTCTAAACTCTAACGAGTACAAGCCTAGTTTATTCAGCCTCTCCTCATAGCTCAACCCCCTCAACTCTGGAATCAGCCTAGTAAACCTCCTCTGCACTCCCTCCAAGGCCAAAATATCCTTGCGCAAGTGCGGCGACCAAAACTGCACACAGTACTCCAGCTGCGGCCTCACCAATGCCCTATACAGCCGCAGCAAGACCTCCCTACTTTTATATTCAATCCCCCTCGCTATGAAGGCCAGCATCCCATTCGCCTTCCTGACCACCACTGACCCACTTCAGATCAGCCATGATCTTATTGAATGGCGGGGCAGGCTCGAAGGGCTAGATGGCCTACTCCTGCTCCTATTTCTATTTCTATAACCTCTATCAGGTCACCTCTCATCCTTTGTCTCTCCAGGGAGAAAAGACTGAGCTCCCGCAACCTATCAACCTATTCCGAGTATTAAATTCCTGACAGAATCTTTGTTATTGATCCCAGTTGGTTCCATAATCTCTAATTGACAGGGCTACACCGGTAGCAATCCGCAGTCACGATGTGGAGATGCCAGTGTTGGACTGGGGTCTAGTGAACAGACCCTGGCCCCTGTCCGAGTGTAACAAGCTTCATAAGCAGAATGGTGACTCTGGTTATTTTGATGAGAGTTTAATCACTCGGGAGACCAAAGAAACTTTCCGTTCAGCGCTGGCGCAGGAGTGTAACCCTTCAAAAAAGCAGCAGCGGAATGGGAACGCCTGGATTTAATGTTAGCACCTTCTCAATCCTGTCAGTACCTCGCTGGCCCAGCTAATTCTGTCTCCCCGGAGCTGTGTGTTTGTGTCGCCTGGAAAGGTTGCCATGTCTCTAATTTAGCTCCAAGCTGCTGTTACCTGCTGTCCCCCTGCCCCTCCCAGGCCCCCTGCTGAGGGGTTTGATTGCTCAGATCTCGGAACGTTCTAGACTGCGGCACAGGAGGGAAAGGCCAAAACCGCAGTGGGTCCCCTCCTCCCCCCACCCCCCGCAGCTGCTCCAGGCAAATTGCTGGAATATTGGCCACGTTCCCTTCAACATTAAAATTAAACCATCATTTATTTCATTGGCATCACTTCAGAGTTGTAAATAGCGGAAGCGATCAGGGGATGACAGGGAGATGGAGAGAGGGATGGGGAAACGGAGAGAGGGATGGGGAAACGGAGAGAGGGATGGGGAAACGGAGAGAGGGATGGAGGGAGAGATGGGGAAATGGAGAGAGGGATGGGGAAATGGAGAGACGGATGGGGAAACGGAGAGAGGGATGGGGAAATGGAGAGAGGGGTGGGGAAATGGAGAGAGGGATGGGGAAATGGAGAGAGGGATGGAGGGAGAGATGGGGAAATGGAGAGAGGGATGGGGAAATGGAGAGAGGGATGGGGAAACGGAGAGAGGAATGGGGAAATGGAGAGAGGGGTGGGGAAATGGAGAGAGGGATGGGGAAACGGAGAGAGGGATGGAGGGAGAGATGGGGAAATGGAGAGAGGGATGGGGAAATGGAGAGAGGGATGGGGAAACGGAGAGAGGGATGGGGAAACGGAGAGAGGGATGGGGAAACGGAGAGAGGGATGGGGAAATGGAGAGGGGGATGGGAAATGGAGAGAGAGATGGGGAAATGGAGAGAGGGATGGGGAAATGGAGAGAGGGATGGGGAAATGGAGAGAGGGATGGGGAAATGGAGAGAGAGAGAGATGAAGAATGGAGAGAGTTGATAAGAAAGACTATAATTGATCTATTTTGGATTGTAAACGTCAGATTCATCAGAGAGATTCTGTCACTCTGTCCCAGAGCTACCTAAACCCTTTTGGTGATCCCCTGAGCAGCTGCTTGATGTGTTTTTGTTAAATAAACATTATGTCTTTATACAGGAATATTTTCCTGGTGAGTTTTTGTATTGTCTGTATGGCGGCGTGGTAGCACAGTGGGTTAGCACTGCTGTTTCACAGCGCCAGGGACCTGGATTTGATTCCCGGCTCGGGTCACTGTCTGTGTGGAGTTTGCACTTTCTCCTCGTGTCTACGTGGGTTTCCTCGGGTACTCTGGTTTCCCCCAAAGATGTGCGGGTTAGGTTGATTGGCCGTGCTAAAAAAATTACCCCTTAGAGTCCTGAGGTTAGTGGGTAAATATGTAGGGATATGGGAGTAGGGACTGGGTGGGATTGTGGTTCGTGCAGACTTGATGGGCCAAATGGCCTCTTTCTCCACTGTAGGGACTCTATGGAGTTAAAGACAGTACCGGCCTTCTCAATTTACCCCACAACAGGCCCTATTCTCCTCATTGGCATTTCCCTGCTCAATGGAGCCTAATTCATCCAAAACAGGCAACTGCCTTGGACACCACCAGTCTGTAGGCCGCTTTACAAATGGATTGAAGCTGTGTTTCCACGTTACCCAAGAGAACACAGGAATTAGGAGCAAGATCAGACCACTCGGCCCATCGAGCCTGACCCACAATCCTTGGGCTTCAACTCCATTTTTCTGTCCATTCTCTTAATTCAACACCTGTCCCATCCTTCAATGATGGAGCGTCCACAACTCTGGAGTCGGGAATTCCGAAGACTATTTGAGGGAAGAAATTTCCCCTCATCTCAGCTCTAAGCGATTAGCCCCTTATCCTGACACTGTGACCCTGTGTTCTAGACACTGGGGCCAGAGAGAAACAACCCCTCCCAGTGTTTAACCCTGTCAATAATCCCCACCAGCATCCTGCCTGGCAAACGAGATCGCCTCAGATTCTTCCAAACTCCAGAGAATATAAACCCAATGTACTCAGCCTCTCGTCCGTGGGACAACCCCTCAACTCAGGAATCAGCCTAATGAACATTAGTTGTCCCACCTCCTAGAATGTTATCCCTAAATATGGAATTACTGGGCAGTGAGATGACCCAATACTGAGGCCATTACCGTCACTTCAAGCGCAGGGTTTTTTATTCATTCGGTCGTGGGACAAGGGGGTCACTGGCTGGCCAGGATTTATTACCCAACTCTAGTTGAGGAGGTGGTGATGAGCTGCCTTCTTGAATCGCCGAGGGGGAAGGAAAGGGAGGCGAGGGAATGTGGATCAATTGCGGAGACAGAATGGAGCGCTGAATGTTACAGTATCCGTAACGGATCGGGGATTCTGTCCACCTCCTTGTCCCAGTGTTGATCCCCAACACGGCCCAGCTCCTGTTGGGATTCCAATCCTTGGAGAATGTCCCCAGTGAAGCTTTGAGGTTGTGGGGAGCGGGTAAGAGAAATTGCTGCAGATTTCAGGGAAGTGAGGCCGGGTTTAGGTAGGTTTTCTAATCCAGTGGGATAATTGAACAGCCTTTAACTTGAACAAGTCCAGTAAAACCGAAGATATAGTGGGCCCACTGGGGGCTGCACTCATTTTAGCGAGACATTTATAAATGACCTAGATGAGGGTGTAGAAGGATGGGTTAGTAAATTTGCTGATGACACCAAAGTCGGAGGAGTTGTAGACAGTGAGGATGGATGTTACAGTTGGCAGAGGGACATAGATAAGCTGCAGAGCTGGGCCGAGAGGTGGCAAATGGAGTTTAATACGGAAAAGTGTGAGGTGATTCACTTTGGTAAGAGTAACAGGAGTACAGAATATAGGGCTAATGGAAGGACTCTTGGTAGTGTTGACGAGCAGAGAGATCTCGGGGTACATGTGCATAGCTCCCTGAAAGTTGGCACCCAGGTTGATAAGGTTGTTAAGAAGGCGTACGGTGTGTTAGCTTCTATTGGTAGAGGGATTGAATTTCGGAGCCGTGAGGTCATGTTACAACTGTACAAAACTCTGGTGCGGCCACACTTGGAGTATTGCATACAGTTCTGGTCGCTGCATTATAAGAAGGATGTGGAGGCATTGGAAAGGGTGCAGAGGAGGTTTACCAGGATGTTGCCTGGTATGGTGGGAAGGTCTTATGAGGAAAGGCTGAGGGACTTGAGGTTGTTTTCGTTAGAGAGAAGAAGATTACGAGGTGACCTGATTGAGGCATACAAGATGATCAGAGGGTTAGATAGGGTGGACAGTGAGAGCCTTTTTCCTCAGATAGTGATGGCTAACACGAGGGGACATAGCTTTAAATTAAGGAGTGGTAATTATAGGGCGGATGTCAGGGGTAGGTTCTTTACTCAGAGGGTGTGGAATGCCCTGCCTGCAGCAGTTGTGGACTCGCCAACTTTAAGGGTGTTCAAATGGATAGGCATATGGATAACATTGGAATAGTTTAGGTTAGAGGGTCATTAGATTGGTTCCACTGGTCGGCGCAACATCGAGGGCCGAAGGGCCTGTACTGCGCTGGAATGTTCTATGTTCTAAGTGTTGTTTCAAGGATTTAGCTCCAAATTAGAACCTTCCTTCAAAACCTTGCCAAGTGACTCCTTCCTTATGCAGACAGGTTTTGGACCAGTTCTGACTGGACCAGATGAGGCCAAAGGTGAGGAGGATTCTTTTCCCTCCGAGGGTTTGGGGTCTCTGGATCGCTGAATGGGCAGCAGGAGTAACGCTGACCAGGTTATTGATAAGCGAGGGGGGGGGGCGGAGGCGAAAGGTGATAGGCAGGAAAATGTGAGGCTGAGGTTACAATCAGATCGGCTACGGCCGGGCTGAATGGCGGAGGAGGCTGGAGGAGCCTTGTCCTGCTCCCGGTGGGTGTGATGGTGCGAGTAAACGGAGACAGATTGCTTCCCAACTCGGATTGAGAAACATCAACAGCCCTGAGCTGTCAGCCCTGGTTATTGACTGGAGCCTCTGACATTCCCGAGTGTGCTGACATCTGCAATGATCGCACTTCCTCAGTACGAGCTGTCTCTCTACGGTTAACAAGCCTGACTCGCGGGGGGGGGAAGCTTATGCTCAGATAGTGCGTATCGCTGATACTTCCCTGAACACAAACCGGGGTGTGATTAACAGGAGCTTTGTCTTATCAGCTGCCATCCATCATTCTCTCCAGACTGCTGACAACTCACCCACTGCAATCCGTGTGTGGGTCACATCTCGCAGCCTCACGCCCTCTCCCTCCAGCCCTCACCCACATTCAGACGTGCACAGTCAGTTGGGTTAACACGTCATCTCTAGTTAAACTTCACGATTGGTATTATTTTGCAGGCTGTTCGGTGTTGTGTTCCATCGTAAGAAGGCTGACGACACCGGGTTTAAGTCCAACCGATTTATTTGATAGTAAACTCACAAGCTTTCGAGGTTTCCCTCTTCGTCAGGTGAATGGAGAGGTCGGGGTCTCAGACAGAGCATATAACAGCACAGACAGGCTCACTTGTCTGACTTGTGAGCTTCTGGGGATTCCGTAAATGTCTGTCTAAGTTTTGTATGTTTATTGATGTCTTTTCTTTTACTTCACAGGTGATTGGGTCCGCCTTATTGTCCAACGAGGGGCATACACACGGTGGGTCGTGCGAGGGCTGCTCTTGGATGTTGCTTCGAGAGTTGCCTAGTGCTTCACGTCGTTAGTGTACACTTAAACTGGACCATCTGACGGGCAACACGACAGCTCAGTGACTATCACTGTTTGCTGTGCAGATACATGGATTTGGGTCGGTGTCTGCGGGAGTTTGCACATTCTCCCCGTGCTTGCGTGGGTTTTCTCCGGGTGCTCCGGTTTCCTCCCACACCCCAAAGACGTGCTCTTAGGCTGATTGGTGTAACAAATTGTCCCTAAATTAGTGTCCCCTCAATCTTCCCCGATAGGCGTAGACAAAGGTCATGGGTAGAGGAGGGAACTCACAATGTTAAAATGGACGGCGCGGGCTCGATGGGCCGAAGGGCCTGTTTCCCGTGCTGTGTTGTTCTTTGTTTGGACAGTCCTGCCACAAATCACTCAGATGTAACTACATAATCATTGGAAAAGCTATTGTGAGACTATTCCCTTTTTATTTAGATGCTAGAAGATGTTTTCAGAAAGTGTCAAGTACATTTATTCTCCCTACATTTAATTTTTGGGGGTCAGGATAATGCTGCTCTTGTAAACCCACTAGGATGAGTAATTATTATACGGGGAGATGATAGCCTAGTGGTATTATCAATGGGCTATTAATCCAGAAACTCAGCTAATGTTCTGGGGACCTGGGTTCGAATCCCACCAGGGCAAATGGTGGAACTTGAATTCGATTAAAAAAAAATCTGGAATTAAAAACCTGCTGGAAAAACCCATCTGATTCATTAATGCCGTTTAGGGAAGGAAATCTATCATCCTTTCCAGGCCTGACCTAGTACAGCACAGGGTTAAATACACAGTAAATCTCCCTCTACACTGTCCCCCATCAAACACTCCCAGGACAGGTACAGCACGGGGTTAGATACAGAGTAAAGCTCCCTCTACACTGTCCCCCATCAAACACTCCCAGGACAGGTACAGCACGGGGTTAGATACAGAGTAAAGCTCCCTCTACACTGTCCCCATCAAACACTCCCAGGACAGGTACAGCACGGGGTTAGATACAGAGTAAAGCTCCCTCTACACTATCCCCATCAAACACTCCCAGGACAGGTACAGCACGGGGTTAGATATAGAGTAAAGCTCCCTCTACACTGTCCCCCATCAAACACTCCCAGGACAGGTACAGCACGGGGTTAGATACAGAGTAAAGCTCCCTCTACACTGTCCCCATCAAACACTCCCAGGACAGGGACAGCACGGGGTTAGATATAGAGTAAAGCTCCCTCTACACTGTCCCCATCAAACACTCCCAGGACAGGTACAGCACGGGGTTAGATACAGAGTAAAGCTCCCTCTACACTGTCCCCCCATCAAACACTCCCAGGACAGGTACAGCACGGGGTTAGATACAGAGTAAAGCTCCCTCTACACTGTCCCCATCAAACACTCCCAGGACAGGTACAGCACAGGGTTAGATACAGAGTAAAGCTCCCTCTACACTGTCCCCATCAAACACTCCCAGGACAGGTACAGCACGGGGTTAGATACAGAGTAAAGCTCCCTCTACACTGTCCCCATCAAACACTCCCAGGACAGGTACAGCACAGGGTTAGATACAGAGTAAAGCTCCCTCTACACTGTCCCCATCAAACACTCCCAGGACAGGTACAGCACAGGGTTAGATACAGAGTAAAGCTCCCTCTACACTGTCCCCATCAAACACTCCCAGGACAGGTACAGCATGGGGTTAGAATCCAAAGCCTCTCAGCAAAATGAACTGGAAGCAGGACAGGGTGGTTAAACCTCGCACGGTCTCCAAAATATAAAACTGAAAAGACAGGCTGAAGTTTTCTGAAATCTGCAAGCAATGTTCTTTGCGCAGCGATAGGAGTGAGTGCAGGATAGTAACAATAATATATAAAATAGGCAAGATAAACTCAATCATAGTTATTCATGGGAGTGCCATCTTCAGGCACGATTGACAGGTTTTTCCAATTACCTTCATTCTGGTCCTGACTTGTAATGTCAGTATTTATGATTAGTTATAACTACTTGGGCCAGGAGACAGAATTCTCCAGCTAGCCTCAGCACAGTTATCCTTTTGGCTCCACAACGTAGGCAAACATTGAAACGATCGGATGAGGAATGTGTTGCAATCCTTACTGTTAGCCTACTGGTGAATTTAGAGATTCATCTTCCAGTTTAATGTGTAGTATTTTGTAACATCCGTCTCCCGAACCCAGCTATCGATGTGCTCGTTAAGTCAGTCAAGGTCAGTGCTTTGACACTTAATTCTGTTTCATACCTGTAACTATATACAAAATGTATCAGTGGATATGGTGTTGAGTTGGGATTTTGGGCAGAATTGTCAGGTTTCTTTCCCGGAACTAAATAAGTGGGAAATCCCATTTTGTACTCCGACTGACAATTCAAATAATTGGCCCAGGATGTGGAAATACAGACAAACCACCCACTGACTCTGTCTACACTTCCTGCTACCTCGGAAAAGCAGCCAGCATAATCAAGGACCCCACGCACCCCGGACATTCTCTCTTCCACCTTCTTCCGTCGGGAAAAAGATACAAACGTCTGAGGTCACGCACCAACCGACTCAAGAACAGCTTCTTCTCTGCTGCTGTCAGACTTTTGAATGGACCTGCCTCGCATTGAGTTGATCTTTCTCCATGCCCCTAGCTGTGACTGTATCACTACATTCTGCACTCTCTCCTTTCCTCCTCTATGAACGGTATGCTTCGTCTGTGTAGCGCGAAACAATACTTTTCACTATATACTAATGCATGTAACATTAATAAATCAAATCAAATATTTACGGTGTCAATCACAGATTAATACATTAATGATCTTGGGGTTCTTGGTTGATTTGATCAGAGAAGCCCTTACAAATTAAATATCCATCCTGACAACCCTCGTGAACTGTCGGGGAAATGGGGAGGTGATTAACTTGGGGGAGACAGAGCTGGGCGCGGGGGTTATCTTAGCGGGCACTGTATGTGTTTGTTGTGTGGGGGAATATGCAGCATCCGTAACTAACCAGAGATACCGCCCCGGGTTCTTAACGCCTCCCATCCTTCATCACCGTTTAGATTTAATTAGTTCAGTAACTAGACTCTGGAGGGTGGTGGCCACTTAGATCTTGAGTGTCCGCACCGATTTAAAATAGTTTTGGAAAATGCCTGCTGCAGAGACCTGAGAATGTTGTACTATGAATATCCGCAACCTGAGCTCAGGGAGACTCTTTGACGAGGCAGAGTTAATAAATACACAGCGCAACGGTGGTCAAGGCGATTTCTGTTGTGATACACTCATCCCATAATAAGCAGCATGTTTATCACTGTCGCTGGATTTATTAATACACAACTGGAGAAACTGCATTTATTCAGTGGGTGCGATGGGCGGCACGGTAGCACAGTGGGTTAGCACTGCTGCTTCACAGCTCCAGGGTCCTGGGTTCGATTCCCGGCTCGGGTCACTGTCTGTGTGGAGTTTGCACATTCTCCTCGTGTCTGCGTGGGTTTCCTCCGGGTGCTCCGATTTCCTCCCACAGTCCAAAAACGTGCGGGTTAGGTTAACCGGCCATGCTAAGAAATTGGCCCTTAGTGTCTCGGGATGCGTAGGTTAGAGGGATTAGTGGGTGGGATATGGGGGTAGGGCCTGGGTGGGATTGTGTTCGGTGCAGACTCGATGGGCCGAAGGGCCTCGTTCCGCGCTGTAGGGTTCTATGATTTCTATGATCATGTGATGACGTGTAGTTTAGATGAATTAGCCACGATAAATGTATGGGGTTACAGGGATAGGGTGGGGGTAAGAGGCAGGAGAAGATACCCTGACAAAGGATCAGTGCCGACTCGGTGGGCCGAATGGCCCCCTTCTGAACTGTCGGGGTTCTGTTGTTCTTTGGTTGGTCCCCGCTCTCTGGTACAGTGTCAACTTCTGTCTGGTTAGCACTCCTGCAAACTCTGGGGCACCCTCCCACTTTAAAGGTGCCGTATAAATGCAAGTTGTTGTTGTTGTCTATGATTACAATAGCAACCGCCAGTGTAAAACTGTCACGCTGTAATTACACAATCTTGCCATGGGTAACGCCCCATTCCAGTGAGTGGAGGCCGTAACTACAGCGTGACACCTTCCGCAGGCAATTTCATTATAAATGGATCGTGTGGGAATATATAGCCTAAAAGATCAATATAAAATAGCCGGAATTGAACCTGGGTCCCTGGCACTGTGAGGCAGCAGTGCTCACCCCGACAGGTTAGTTGAGCGGGGAAAGAAGTGGCAGGTGGATTACGTCTTGGGGAAGTGCGAGGTTACACACTTTGGTAAGGAGGGATCGAGGCACAGGCTATTCTCTAAATGTGCAGAGAATTCAGAAATCAGATGCACAAAGGGAGATCTAGTTCAGGATTCTTTTAATGGTTAGCTTGTAGGTTGACTTGGTAGTCAGGAGGACAATTGCAATGTTAGCATTCATTTTGAGAAGAGGAGAATGCAGAAACAGAGATGTACTGCTGAGGCTTTATAAGGTCAGACCAGAGTTGGAACATTGTGAGTAATTTTGGGCCCCCTATCTAAGAAGGGATGTGCTGGCCCTGATTGAATGATAGAGCAGACTCGATGGGCCGAACGGCCTAATTCTGCACCCGTATCTCATGGTTCTTTGGTTTGTACAGCATGTTTAACACAGGAAACATTCCATTGGGGTTTTCAAGGAGGGACGGAGGTCACGTGGCGATGGAAGGGTTGGAGAGATGACAGAAGGCTTGATTTGAAAGGATGGTAGAGGTTGAAAGACAGGAGTGAAGTTGGTGGGGGTGAGAGAGGGGGAGTGAGGGGATATTAACGGAAAGAATTCCGAGACAGGGAGTTTAATAGTGAAGGCATTGAGGAGGCACGAGGAAGGCAGGCTGGAGGGACTCACTATCCTGCTTTTAGAATAACAAGAGTAATTTTCGCAATGTAGGAAGGATATCAGTCTGAGAGATGTGCGGGTTAGGTGGATTGACCATGCTAAATCGGTCCTTAGTGTCAGGGGGACCAGCTAGGGTAAGTACGTGGGGTTATGGGGATAGGGCCTGGGTGAGATTGTGGTCAGTACAGATTCGATGGGCTGAATGGCCTCCTTCCACACTGTAACGTTCTATGATTCTGTGAAATTATTTGAAGACTAAGACGGTGACCTTACACAGGGCCAAGGTTTAGCTGAGCTTGTGTAAGACGTCTCTGCTGGAGTCTAGTGTGAAGTTCTGGACACAACACCTTCGGAAGAATCCGGAAGCATTGGGAAGAGTACAGAAAAAGTTATGAGAATGGTTCCAGGGAAGGGGAACTTCAGTTCTGAAATAACAGAAGAGATCCTTCCTTTAGAGAAAAGAATTTTGAGAGAGGACCTGATAGAGATGTTCAAAATGGTGAAGGGTCTGGATAGAGCAGATAGAGTTTGTGTTCGTCCATCGTCACCGATAAGGACCTCGACACCATTAGTCACTTTGAGGTGGGAACAGGTTCTCCCTATCCGCTCTGTCCAACCCCCTCAGGATTTTGTACACCTCTATCAAATCTCCTCTTAGAATTCTCTTAAGTTATTTCAACATCTGTGGAAGGGAAACCACTGGAATCTGTTATTAAGGGGGTTATAGTGGGGCATTTACAAAAATCTCACTGCAACCAAGCATCACTTTGTGAAAGGGGAATCGTCTCTGGCTAATTTCTTGGGGCTCGTTGAGGGATTAACAAGTAACAAGGGGTAAAGGGGAACCTGAGGATGTGCTGTACTCAGATTTACATCAAGGGATATGGGAGAAAGCGGGAGTATGGCATTGAGATCGAGGATCAGCCATGATCATATTGAATGGAGGGGCGGTCTCAAACGGCTGAATGGCAAAGAACAAAAGAACAAAATCAGCCTGGGAAACAGGCCCTTGGCCCAATGAGCCCACGCCGCCATCTCAACACCACCTCTCTACCCATGACCCCTATCTAATGTTTTATGGCCATCCAGATTGAGGGAAAACTGATTTAGGGACAATTTATTCCTGCCAATCTGCCTGACAGCACATCTTTGGGGTGTGGGAGGAAACCGGAGCACCCGGAGAAAACCCAGGCAAGCACGGGGAGAATGTGCAAACTCCCACAGACACCGACCCAAATCCATGTATCTGCACAGCAATCAGCGATAGTCACTGAGCTGTCGTCTTGCCCAGTATCTGGTCCAGTTTAGGCACACACTAACGACATGAAGCACTAGGCCAATCTCCAACAACCAAGAGCAGCCCCAGTACGACCCATCGCGTGTATGCCCCTCGTTGGACACGAGGTGGACCGACTTAAAACCTGTGAATGAAGAGAGAAAAACATTGTTATCATACTATACCCATTTACATGGCCTCCTCCTGCTCTTCGTTAACGATGATAGCTGTGTCCCACCCTGTTTTTGAATATACCTCCCGCGTCTGCTTTCACTGACAAACACTTGGTTGTCACCAAAGAGCTGGTGTTGCGATTAGTTCCGGTTGGTGATAGCACTGCCTCACTCGGGTAAGCTAACCGGGTACAGCCTCAGGATTGAACCCACGACTGTCGCAGAGACGGTGACTCCCTGACTGAGCTGGGGACTCAGCTGTTTGGAGAGATTTTTTTTTCTGGGCTTTTTGAGGTCAGAATGGAGCGGCGGGTGAGTAACCCAGTGACTGGAGTGTGAGGCTGTGTGCTGACAGGTTGGGTTATTTGGGTTTTTTGATGTGAAACCTGTGTGTGGAATCTCACAGGCTGGCAGCAGACTTGTAATTGGATCATCTCCGGGCTGTAAAATCCAGAGGGGGGCAGAGGCAGGTGGGAGGGCAGGAAATGTCTGGGAAATCTCACTGGAACCCGAGCCTTTGTGTTGTAAATAGAAGGAAATCAAGGACGAGATTGTGACACCTTTTACAATCTCGGAACATCCCAAAACAGTTTGCATCTAGACAAGTGGTGTCCGATCGGATCTTAAACACCCGCCGCAACAGTTAAATATGTTTAACTAAAGATATCTAAATGATCAACAACCAAAAACTGCGTTATTTTTATTATTTATCAGTATAACAAGTAGGTTTCCATTAACACTGCAATGAAGTTACTGTGAAAATCCTCTAGTCGCCACACTCTGGCGCCTGTTTGGGTACAAAGAACAAAGAACAAAGAACAAAGAACAAAGAACAAAAACAGCCTGGGAAACAGGCCCTTCAGCCCAACGAGCCTGCGCCGCCATTTTAACATTACCAGCCCCCCCTCCACCCATGACCCTTATCTATTGTTTATGGCATTCCACATTGAGGGAAACTAATTTAGGGACAATTTATTCCTGCCAATCAGCCTAACAGCACATCTTTGGGGTGTGGGAGGAAACCGGAGCACCCGGAGAAAACCCACGCAAGCACGGGGAGAATGTGCAAACTCCCACAGACACCGGCCCAAATCCATGTGTCTGCACAGCAAACAGTGATAGTCACTGAGCTGTCGTGTTGCCCAGTATCTGGTCCAGTTTAAGCGTACACTAACGACATGATGCACTGGGCTACCCTCGAACATCCAAGGGCAGCCCAAGTACGACCCATCGCGTGTACTCCCCTCATTGGACAACAAGGCGGACCGACTTAAAACCTGTGAATTAAAAGAGAAAAACATTAGTATCATCCTTATACATTACCAGGGACGCCCCACTGTTAATGAACCTTATTTAAAACAATCTCCTATATCCTCCCATCTCCAACCCACTCATGTGTCTGCCTAAGTAACTGAGTACACTGAGGGAGAATTTACCATGGCCAATACATCTAACCAGCATGTCTTTCGGACTATAGGAGGAAACCGGAGCACCCGGAGGAAACCCACGCAGACATGAGGAGAATGTGCAGAGTCCACACACACACACACACACACACACACACACACACACACACACACACACACACACAGTAACCCAAAGCCAGAATTGAACCCGGGTCCCAGGTTCTGTGAGGCAGCCACTGTGCCACCTGTGTTGTAGAACAAGTAATTGTATTTTGATTTGATATGACACATCATATCTCCTCTTCGAAATCTTTGACACATTGTAAGAGAATGAAAACTAATAGAAGGTGGGATTTTTTTTCATCTAAACAGGGGTTTGGAGTGGCTGTTGTTTGCATATTCTAACTGGCCAGCAACTCCTCACTGTCTTGATAGGATCACGGTTGATTGAATTCCGGTACTTTGCGTTTTTGATATCTCCCTCAGTGTTGGGTTTGGTGTTTGTAGGCTGAATGAAATCTCTCTCTCACTTCACGGGCAGTGACCCAAGCCGGCGATCGAACCCAGGTCCCTGGCGCAGTTGTGTGCTCTCCTTCTACATTCCAATAACAAACCTGGTTTTCCCACGGAAATCTGTCACAGAAACCGTCCGAAAATCTTTAAAAATTACAGCAATGGCCAAAACACGAATGCTGATTGAAGTATCTAACAATGCGTTGCTTTTTTTTAATCATTCAAGCGGCATGGGCATCGCTGGCTGGGCTGGCATTTATTGCCCATCCCTAGTTGCCCTTGGAGGGCAGTTGAGAGTCAACCACATTGCTGTGGCCCTGGAGTCACGTGTAGGCCAGACCAGGTAAGGACGGCAGATTTCCTTCCCTAAAGAATATTAGTGAACCAGATGGGTTTTTCCAACAATGGTTTCATGGTCATCAGTAGATTCTGAATTCCAGATTTTTTTCATTGAATTCAAAATTTCGGGATATGAACCCGGGTCCCCAGAACATTGGCTGAGTTTCTAGGCTAATAATTTAGCAATAATATCGCTAGGCCTTTGCTTCCCATAGCACTGAACGTCAGGCCCATTACGGTTAGTAGAATTCACAGCGGGAGTTTGCGCATTCTCCCCGTGTCTGCGTGGGTTTTCTCCGGGTGCTCCGGTTTCCTCCCACACCCCAAAAAACGTGCTCTTGGGCTGATTGGTGTTAACAAATTGCCTCTAAATTAGTCTCCCCTCAATCTTCCCCAATAGGCGTAGACAAAGGCCATGGGTAGAGGAGGGCATGATGTTAAAATGGCGGCGTGGGCTCGATGGGCCGAAGGGCCTGTTTCCCGGGCTGTGTTGTTCTTTGTTCTTTGTTTTGCAGAGGAGAAGAGGAGAGAAGTGGTGGGGCCAGAGAAAGAGGAATGGTTTTCTGGCTGGATGGCAATGGTGAGGAACCCGAGTCACAAAATTTATTTTCTTGAAATGAGATACACTGGGGAAGAAACTCGTGTGGATGCAATTGGTTAAACTGAATTGGAAAACGATATATTGCAACGTCAATAAAAAAGTTGTGAAGACAACTGGTTTGGGATGGTAAATAACAGAGAGATAGAAGAGCTTGAATTGGAACTTAGATATAAGGCAAATAAAAGAACAAACAAAGCACAAAGAACAAAAACAGCCCGGGAAACAGGCCCTTTGGCCCAACGAGCCCACGCCGCCATTTTAACATTACCAGTCCCCCCCTCCACTCATGACCCTTATCTATTGCTTTTATGGCAATCCACATTGAGGGAAACTAATTTAGGGACAATTTATTACCTCCAATCAGCCTGATAGCACATCTTTGGGGTGTGGGAGGAAACCGGAGCACCCGGAGAAAACCCACGCAAGCACGGGGAGAATGCGCAAACTCCCACAGACACCGGCCCAAATCCATGTGTCTGCACAGCAAACAGTGATAGGCACTGAGCTGTCGTGTTGGTTTAATACTGGCTATTGTATTCCAACAGGAACATATACAGTTGGAAGATTGTAAATAGGTGAGGCAAGATAGTTTTAGCTTACTTTTAAATATAGCCGCTCAGAAGTAGAAATGGGTTGATCAATTCTGGGGAAAGGATTGGTAACAAAGAGGAAAAAGAGGTTTGAGGAAACATTGAAGATGTGTGGGAGGTCGTTGTGAGATCCTGGACAGTTGATGAAACCAAATCTACCCGCAGCAGTTTGTTGCCATCCTCAGTATGTTGTTGAGTGGTCATGGTACTGGAATCAAAAATGGGGGATGAGAAAGGGGAAAATTAGTTCTGAATTTATTTTAACCAAAATCTTTTAGGGAATGTTTGAAAAATACTGTTAACTGAGTAAAGGTGCTCCAGTGCCTTTAGAACTATTTCTTTTCTTCTTTATCCTAATGAATGTTTAACTTTAATACAAAATCACAATTGATCTGGGAGTTACTTATCTTGATGTCAGAAAGCTCCTCATAATACACAAATTGCAAAATTGTCCTGGCAGCTGATTCACATTTCCCTCGGGGATTTGGACAGCCTGGTTTTCACCATTGGTTACGCCAGAACACTACATGGCAGCACAGTGGCACGTAGTTAGTTGATGCTGCTGCCTCACAGAGCCGGGGTCCCAGGTTTGATTCCCGGCTTGGGTCGCTGTCTGTGCAGAGTTTGCACGTTCTCCCCGTGTCTGCATGGGTTTCCTCCGGGTGCTCCGGTTTCCTCCCACAGTCTGAAAAATATGCTGGTTAGGTGCTAACTTCTCCCTCAGTGTAACTAGACAGGCGCTGGAGTGTGGTGACTCGGGGATTTTCACAGTAACTTCGCTGCAGTGTTAATGTAAACCTACTTGTGACATTAATAAATAAAATAAATACACGGGCACATCAATATCCCCCTGTTCATTTGGACAGGCAGTGAAGAGAGCTTCTGGTAATGGAATTGTTCGTTTTCTCCTCCCTTTGTATCTTCTTCCCTCATTTAACAATTCTATGAATTGTACAAGATGACAAAATCCCTTGTTGTTGGAGCTCGTTAATCTCAGCAGTAGCGCTGGGAAGCACTGCCTCATTTCCAGTGTTCTGTCACTGGCAGCAATAGTCGGAGCTGAACCGGAAATTTTAGCTGGGAGCAGCCAAGAAAACCTGGCACTTTTTTGTGTCTTTATCTCAGAGAGAGAAAAGGCTACTCAATAATAAATCAGTCAGGAATAATGGCACACAAAAGGATGGAACATCCCTCTCTTCAGTGGAATCCAGTTAATTTGGGACTTGCACAGACCAGCCTAGGTTTGACCTGCGAAGGGGAATGAGATTAGACTTCTTACTGATAACAAATATTTCGGAGTTGCAGACAGACTGATGGCCTCACCTAACATCTTCATCAAAATACAAAACTTTACAAATAAAGTTACTTCTTGTCTTGTGTAAATGCTGGCAACAAGCTTGACTGGTGTGTGTGTGTGTATGTGTGTGTGTGTGCCTGCGTGTGTGTGTTTGTGTGTGTGTGTGCATGTGCGTGTGTGCGCATGTGTGTGCGCGTGCATGTGCGTGTGTGCTCGCGTGTGTGTATGTGTGTGTGCATGCATGTGTGTGTGCGTGTATCTGTGTGCATGCATGTGTGCGTGTGTCTGTGCATGCGTGTATGTGCATGTGTGTGCGTGTGCATTCATGTGTGTGTGCATGTGTGTGTGTGTGCATTCATGTGTGTGTGCGTGCATGTGTGTGCATGTGCGTGTGCATGTGTGTGTGCATTCATATGTGTGTGTGCATGTGTGTGTGCATTCGTGTGTGTGTGTGTGTGCGTGCATGTGTGTGTGTGTCTGTGTGTGCATTCATGTGTGTGTGTGCATGTGTGTGTGCGTGTATGCATGTGTGTGCATGTGCATGTGTGTGTGTATGTGTGTGCGCATTTGTGTGTGCGTGTATGTGTGTATGTGTGCATATGTGCGCTTATGTGTGCGTGTGTGTGTGTGTGCACTTGTGTGTGTGTGTATATGTCTGTGCGTGTGTGTGTGTGCGCTTGTGTGTGTGTGTATATGTCTCTGTGTGTGTGTGTGTGTGCACTTGTGTGTGTGTGTATATGTCTGTGCGTGTGTGTGTGTGCGCTTGTGTGTGTGTGTATATGTCTCTGTGTGTGTGTGTGTGTGTGTCAGACTGACGTGGTGTTATGTTTGAGGAAATCAGATAAACACTATCCTATCGTTTTGTTTTTATGCTGGTACAATGGAGGAATCGAAAAACAGCTCAAAACCCAACGGTGCACTGGCCCCTCAGTGACTGAGGGCGTACTCACCACTTCACACAGACCCAACTGTGCCAATAAGAGTTTTAGTGACAGAATTTTATTGCTTCTCCCCTGTCTAATTACCCCCCATCCTGCCCCCTCTCTCTAATTACCCCCCATTCTGCCCCCCTCTCTCTAATTACCCCCCCATCCTGCCCCCTCTCTCTAATTACCCCCCATCCTGCCCCCTCTCTCTAATTACCCCCCATCCTGCCCCCTCTCTCTAATTACCCCCATCCTGCCCCCCTCTCTCTAATTACCCCCCCATCCTGCCCCCTCTCTCTAATTACCCCCATCCTGCCCCCCTCTCTCTAATTACCCCCCATCCTGCCCCCCTCTCTAATTACCCCCTATCCTGCCCCCTCTCTCTAATTACCCCCCATCCTGCCCCCTCTCTCTAATTACCCCCATCCTGCCCCCCTCTCTCTAATTACCCCCCATCCTGCCCCCCTCTCTAATTACCCCCCATCCTGCCCCCTCTCTCTAATTACCCCCATCCTGCCCCCCTCTCTCTAATTACCCCCCCATCCTGCCCCCTCTCTCTAATTACCCCCATCCTGCCGCCTCTCTCTAATTACCCCCATCCTGCCCCCCTCTCTCTAATTACCCCCCATCCTGCCCCCCTCTCTAATTACCCCCCCATCCTGCCCCCTCTCTCTAATTACCCCCATCCTGCCCCCCTCTCTCTAATTACCCCCCATCCTGCCCCCTCTCTCTAATTACCCCCCATCCTGCCCCCTCTCTCTAATTACCCCCCATCCTGCCCCCCTCTCTCTAATTACCCCCCATCCTGCCCCCTCTCTCTAATTACCCCCCATCCTGCCCCCCCTCTCTCTAATTACCCCCCCATCCTGCCCCCTCTCTCTAATTACCCCCCATCCTGCCCCCTCTCTCTAATTACCCCCCATCCTGCCCCCTCTCTCTAATTACCCCCCATCCTGCCCCCTCTCTCTAATTACCCCCCATCCTGCCCCCTCTCTCTAATTACCCCCCATCCTGCCCCCTCTCTCTAATTACCCCCCATCCTGCCCCCCTCTCTCTAATTACCCCCCATCCTGCCCCCTCTCTCTAATTACCCCCCATCCTGCCCCCTCTCTCTAATTACCCCCCATCCTGCCCCCCTCTCTAATTACCCCCCATCCTGCCCCCTCTCTCTAATTACCCCCCCATCCTGCCCCCCTCTCTAATTACCCCCCATCCTGCCCCCTCTCTCTAATTACCCCCCATCCTGCCCCCTCTCTCTAATTACCCCCCATCCTGCCCCCCTCTCTAATTACCCCCCATCCTGCCCCCTCTCTCTAATTACCCCCCATCCTGCCCCCTCTCTCTAATTACCCCCCATCCTGCCCCCTCTCTCTAATTACCCCCCATCCTGCCCCCTCTCTCTAATTACCCCCCATCCTGCCCCCCCTCTCTAATTACCCCCCCATCCTGCCCCCTCTCTCTAATTACCCCCCATCCTGCCCCCTCTCTCTAATTACCCCCCATCCTGCCCCCTCACTCTAATTACCCCCCCATCCTGCCCCCTCTCTCTAATTACCCCCCATCCTGCCCCCCTCTCTCTAATTACCCCCCATCCTGCCCCCTCTCTCTAATTACCCCCCCATCCTGCCCCCTCTCTCTAATTACCCCCCATCCTGCCCCCTCTCTCTAATTACCCCCCCCATCCTGCCCCCCTCTCTCTAATTACCCCCATCCTGCCCCCTCTCTCTAATTACCCCCCATCCTGCCCCCTCTCTCTAATTACCCCCCATCCTGCCCCCCTCTCTCTAATTACCCCCCATCCTGCCCCCTCTCTCTAATTACCCCCATCCTGCCCCCCCTCTCTAATTACCCCCCATCCTGCCCCCTCTCTCTAATTACCCCCCATCCTGCCCCCTCTCTCTAATTACCCCCCATCCTGCCCCCTCTCTCTAATTACCCCCCATCCTGCCCCCTCTCTCTAATTACCCCCCATCCTGCCCCCTCTCTCTAATTACCCCCCATCCTGCCCCCTCTCTCTAATTACCCCCCATCCTGCCCCCTCTCTCTAATTACCCCCCATCCTGCCCCCTCTCTCTAATTACCCCCCATCCTGCCCCCCTCTCTCTAATTACCCCCATCCTGCCCCCCTCTCTAATTACCCCCCATCCTGCCCCCTCTCTCTAATTACCCCCCATCCTGCCCCCCTCTCTCTAATTACCCCCCATCCTGCCCCCTCTCTCTAATTACCCCCCATCCTGCCCCCCTCTCTCTAATTACCCCCCATCCTGCCCCCTCTCTCTAATTACCCCCCATCCTGCCCCCTCTCTCTAATTACCCCCCATCCTGCCCCCTCTCTCTAATTACCCCCCCATCCAGCCCCCCTCTCTCTAATTACCCCCCCATCCTGCCCCCCTCTCTCTAATTACCCCCCATCCTGCCCCCTCTCTCTAATTACCCCCCATCCTGCCCCCCCTCTCTAATTACCCCCCATCCTGCCCCCCCTCTCTAATTACCCCCCATCCTGCCCCCCTCTCTAATTACCCCCATCCTGCCCCCTCTCTCTAATTACCCCCCATCCTGCCCCCTCTCTCTAATTACCCCCCATCCTGCCCCCTCTCTCTAATTACCCCCCCATCCTGCCCCCTCTCTCTAATTACCCCCCCCATCCTGCCCCCTCTCTCTAATTACCCCCATCCTGCCCACCTCTCTAATTACCCCCCATCCTGCCCCCTCTCTCTAATTACCCCCCATCCTGCCCCCTCTCTCTAATTACCCCCCATCCTGCCCCCTCTCTCTAATTACCCCCCCATCCTGCCCCCCTCTCTCTAATTACCCCCCATCCTGCCCCCTCTCTCTAATTACCCCCCATCCTGCCCCCCTCTCTCTAATTACCCCCATCCTGCCCACCTCTCTCTAATTACCCCCCATCCTGCCCCCTCTCTCTAATTACCCCCCATCCTGCCCCCCTCTCTAATTACCCCCCCATCCTGCCCCCCTCTCTCTAATTACCCCCCATCCTGCCCCCCTCTCTCTAATTACCCCCCATCCTGCCCCCTCTCTCTAATTACCCCCCATCCTGCCCCCTCTCTCTAATTACCCCCCATCCTGCCCCCCTCTCTCTAATTACCCCCCATCCTGCCCCCCTCTCTCTAATTACCCCCCATCCTGCCCCCCTCTCTCTAATTACCCCCCATCCTGCCCCCCTCTCTCTAATTACCCCCCATCCTGCCCCCCTCTCTCTAATTACCCCCCCATCCTGCCCCCTCTCTCTAATTACCCCCCATCCTGCCCCCCTCTCTCTAATTACCCCCCATCCTGCCCCCCTCTCTCTAATTACCCCCCATCCTGCCCCCCTCTCTCTAATTACCCCCCATCCTGCCCCCCTCTCTCTAATTACCCCCCATCCTGCCCCCTCTCTCTAATTACCCCCCCATCCTGCCCCCCTCTCTCTAATTACCCCCCATCCTGCCCCCTCTCTCTAATTACCCCCCCCATCCTGCCCCCCTCTCTCTAATTACCCCCCATCCTGCCCCCCTCTCTCTAATTACCCCTCATCCTGCCCCCTCTCTCTAATTACCCCCCCATCCTGCCCCCTCTCTCTAATTACCCCCCCCATCCTGCCCCCCTCTCTCTAATTACCCCCCATCCTGCCCCCTCTCTCTAATTACCCCCCCCATCCTGCCCCCCTCTCTCTAATTACCCCCCATCCTGCCCCCTCTCTCTAATTACCCCCCCATCCTGCCCACCTCTCTCTAATTACCCCCCATCCTGCCCCCTCTCTCTAATTACCCCCCCATCCTGCCCACCTCTCTCTAATTACCCCCCCATCCTGCCCCCTCTCTCTAATTACCCCCCATCCTGCCCCCCTCTCTCTAATTACCCCCATCCTGCCCCCTCTCTCTAATTACCCCCCATCCTGCCCCCTCTCTCTAATTAACCCCATCCTGCCCCCCTCTCTCTAATTACCCCCCCATCCTGCCCCCCTCTCTCTAATTACCCCCCCATCCTGCCCCCTCTCTCTTATTACCCCCCCATCCTGCCCCCCTCTCTCTAATTACCCCCCATCCTGCCCCCCTCTCTCTAATTACCCCCCATCCTGCCCCCCTCTCTCTAATTACCCCCCATCCTGCCCCCTCTCTCTAATTACCCCCCATCCTGCCCCCCTCTCTCTAATTACCCCCCATCCTGCCCCCTCTCTCTAATTACCCCCCATCCTGCCCCCCTCTCTCTAATTACCCCCCCATCCTGCCCCCTCTCTCTAATTACCCCCTATCCTGCCCCCTCTCTCTAATTACCCCCATCCTGCCCCCCTCTCTCTAATTACCCCCCATCCTGCCCCCTCTCTCTAATTACCCCCGATCCTGCCCCCTCTCTCTAATTACCCCCCATCCTGCCCCCTCTCTCTAATTACCCCCCATCCTGTCCCCCTCTCTCTAATTACCCCCCATCCTGCCCCTCTCTCTAATTACCCCCCTTCCTGCCCCCCTCTCTCTAATTACCCCCCCATCCTGCCCCCTCTCCTAATTACCCCCCATCCTGCCCCCCTCTCTAATTACCCCCCATCCTGCCCCCTCTCTCTAATTACCCCCCCATCCTGCCCCCCTCTCTCTAATTACCCCCCATCCTGCCCCCCTCTCTCTAATTACCCCCCATCCTGCCCCCTCTCTCTAATTACCCCCCATCCTGCCCCCTTCTCTCTAATTACCCCCCATCCTGCCCCCTCTCTCTAATTACCCCCCCATCCTGCCCCCTCTCTCTAATTCCCCCCCATCCTGCCCCCTCTCTCTAATTACCCCCATCCTGCCCCCCCTCTCTAATTACCCCCCAATCCTGCCCCCCTCTCTCTAATTATCCCCATCCTGCCCCGTCTCTCTAATTACCCTTCTCTATCTGCTCTAAT
This sequence comes from Carcharhinus amblyrhynchos, assembly GCF_965287045.1. Taxonomy (NCBI): domain Eukaryota; kingdom Metazoa; phylum Chordata; class Chondrichthyes; order Carcharhiniformes; family Carcharhinidae; genus Carcharhinus; species Carcharhinus amblyrhynchos. Next base: position 36,193 of record NW_027650884.1, read on the forward strand.
TACCCCCCCTTTACTCTCTAACTATTCCCTCTGTAACCCCTCCCTTTGTAATCACCCCCTCTCTGTCCCTTTCTCTAATCACCCCCTCCCTGCCCCTCAAGTCTACTTACCCCCTCTCTGCCTTCCCATTCCACTTACCCCCCCCCCCCCCCCCCCGCCCCCGGTCTGCCTTCCAACTCTAATTAACCCCCTCACTGCCCTCCTGCTGTAATTACCCTCTCCCTGCCATCTTCCTCTCTAATTAACCCCCCTGAATCCCCCTAACCCTGCCCCATCTCTCTAAATACCCCTTTCCCTGCCTCCTCCTTCCTGCTAACTACCCCCTCACTGCCATTCTCTCTCTCTCTAATCACCCCCCTCAGCCTGCCCTTCTCTCCTATCCTGCCTCTTTGACCGTACCCTGCAGTTTGTCCGTCACTTACAGCTCTGAGTATGAAGCAGACGGGGGGAGTTGCCATGTGAGTGGTTTGTTTGTTGTATATTGACAGAATCCACGG
>NW_027650885.1:0-30000 GCF_965287045.1 Carcharhinus amblyrhynchos
GGGGAGAGGGCGGGAAAGTGGAACTGAGCCACGACAGATCAGCCATGATCTTATTGAATGGCGGGGCAGGCTCGAAGGGCTAGATGGCCTACTCCTGCTCCTATTTCTTATGTTCTTATGTTCTTCTCTCTCTCCCTCTCTCTGTGTCTTTCTCTCTCTCTCTCTGTCTGTCTCTCTCTCTCTTTCAGCCCCCAAAGGAAGAATACAGAGTCACACTGGACAGGAAAAGTCCCTTCGGCCCATTGAGTCCGTACTGACAATAACTACCACTAAAGCTGCACTAATCCCATTTCCTCACTTGTCCCATATCCTCGAATATTTTGATATTTCAAGTGTTTATCCAAATATTTTTTAAAGGTTGTGAGGTTTCCAGCTTCCACTACCTTCCCAGGCAGCACATTCCAGATTCCCATCACCCTCTCAGTAAAAAGGTTTTTCTCAAATCCCCTCGGAATCTCCTGTCCCTCACCCTAAAACTCTGCCCCCTCGTGACCGACCCCTCAACCCAGGGGAACAGCTGCTCCCTGGTCTATCTCCCTGGGAGGTGTAATGTCCTGTAACCCTTCCCTGTGTGTGCTGGTTCCCCCACCCCCCCGTTCCATTCCTACCTTCCAGACAGCAGACCCTCCAGAGGCCGGAGTGAGTGAGGGACCCCAGGTCTTTTTTGTCTCTCTGTGCCTCCTCAACGCTGCCATTGGTGGTGTTACAGATCTTTGCTTTTGAGTACAGCCAGTAATCAGTGCTGATCGCAATGGTCATCAGACTGAAAGCCCCAAATGCCCCAATGATGGCGAGAAGCATTTGGATTCCTTTTTCACACCAGCCTCCCATTTCAGCATGTCCTTCTCTCCCTCCCTCTCTCCTACTGTCCGTCTCTCCGATGCTGCGAGGGAGATAATGAGGGGAGGAACGAGGGAGGGTGGGAGAGGGCAGCAGGGCCGGGGGCCGAGATTGTAGGGGAATGGGGGGGTTGACGCGATGCCCCCCGCTGTTGAGCAGCCCGTTTTCTTCAGTTGCTGCCTGGCGCTCCCTGCTCCACTGCCTGGGTCACCCCCTCGCACCGGTCCATCAAGCTCCGATTCTCAGATGCAGTACCTGCCCCTCTCCTCCAAGTGATGGGTCAGAGGTCAGCGAGTGTTTGGGGGGTGGGTGGGTGTGGGGGTGGGGGGTGGGTAGCGGCACATGGGATGGGGGGGTGTCCCGGCACACAGGGAGGAGGGGAGGGGGTGGAGATAGGGGGAAAAGGGCAGCAGAAAGACAGAAAGAAAATATTGTTAGTCCTGCACAGACAGAGAGCGAATGGAACACCCTTCAGCCCATCACCAGGCACCCTGCTATCCCTGTCAAATACAGCAACCCCTGCCCCACCATCCTCCCTTTCCCCACACCCCGGGCATATATTATCTTTATGAATCAAAATGTTCCCATAATATCTCCACTGAGTCATCACTGAACCGAACCTGGTGCTGACTGAGAGCCAGGCCTCCAGATTTCCCTCGTTTCAGTTTACAACACCGGTCCTAGACCCACATTTCCCTCACTCTAGAAACAATATTCTTGGCACTGCTACAACGCACAGCATCCTCCCAGCACGAGGTCATTCACCCATCATCTAACATCCCACATTTTCAGACACATAAAACTGGTTAGACCACCCTGGGAGTACTGTGCACACACACTCTCTCACACACACACTCACTCTCTCACACACACACTCACCTTCTCGCGCATACTCACACGCACACACTGAAACCTGCACACCCACACTCACATCTCACACTCACACAAATACAAACTCTCTCTCTCACACACATAGTCGCTCTCACTGATGCCCTCTCACACACACTCTGTCACAGTCTCACACACTCTCACGCACTCTCTCGCACATTCTCACACACACACTCTCTCACACACACACTCTCACACACACACACAACACACACTCTCACACACACTCTCTCTCACACTCACACACACACTCTCTCACACACACACTCTCTCACACTCACACACAACACACTCTCTCACACACACTCTCACACACACACACTCTCTCACACTCACACACATAACACACACTCTCTCACACACACACTCTCACACACACACTCTCTCACAGTCACACACACACTCTCTCACACTCACACACACACTCTCCCTCTCACACTCTCTCTCACACACACTCGCGCACACTCTCTCTCTCACACACACACACACACGCTCACTCTCTCACACACACATACACACACTCACTCTCACACACACTCTCACACACACTCTCACACACACACACTCTCTCACACACACACACACTCTCACACACACACACTCTCTCACACACACACACACTCTCTCACACACACACTCTCTCACACACACACTCTCTCACACACACACTCTCTCACACACAGTCTCACACACACACTCTCTCACACACACACTCACACAATCACTCTCTCACACACTCTCTCACACACACACATACTCACACACACTCTCACACACTTTCTCTTTCACACACACACACTCTCACACACACACTCACACACACTCTCTCACGCTCACACAATCACTCTCTCACACACTCTCTCTCACACACTCTCTCTCACACACACTCTCTTTCACACTTTCTCTTTCACACACACACTCTCTCACACACACATACTCACACACTCACACACACACACTCTCTCACGCACACACTCTCTCACGCACACACTCTCACACTCTCTCTCACACACTCTCTCACACACACATACTCACACACTCACACACACACACTCTCTCACGCACACACTCTCTCACGCACACTCTCTCACACACACACACTATCTGTCTCTCACACAACACACACTCTCACACACTTTCTCTAACACACACACATATAGAAACATAGAATCATAGAAAAACTACAGCACAAACAGGGCCTTCGGCCTACAAGTTGTGCTGAACATATCCCTACCTATTGGGTTTACCTATAACCCTCTATCTTAGTAAGTTCCATGTACTTATCCAAAAGTCTCTTAAAAGACCCTATCGAATCCACCACATAAGAACATATGAAATAGGAGCAGGAGTAGGCCATCTAGCCCTTCGACCCTGCCCCGCCATTCAATAAGATCATGGCTGATCTGTCGTGGCTCAGTTCCACATTCCCGCCCTCTCCCCATAACCCTTAATCCCCTCTCTTATCAAAAACCCATCAACCCGCGTCTTAAAAATATTTAGCGAGGCAGCCTCCACCACTTCAACGGGCAGAGAATTCCAGAGATTCACCACCCTTTGAGTGAAGAAGTTCCTCCTCAACTCCGTTCTAAACCGCCCCCCCTTTATCCTGAGGCTGTGCCCTCTAGTCCTACCACCACCGATGGTAGCCGATTCCACTCACCCACCAACCTCTGAGTGACAAACTTACCCCTGACATCCCCTCTGCACCTACTCCCTACCACCTTAACCCTGTGTCCTCTCGTAGCGACTATTTCAGCCCTGGGAAAACGCCTCTGAGAATCCACCAGATCTATACCTCTCAACATCTTATACACCTCTATCAGGTCACCTCTCGTCCTTCATCTCTCCAAGGAGCAAAGACCGAGCTCTTCAACCTATCTTCATAAGGCATGCCACCCAATCCAGGCAACATCCTTGTAAATTTCCTCTGCACCCTTTCAATGGCTTCCACATCCTTCCTGTAATGAGGCGACCAGAACTGCGCACAGTACTCAAAGTGGGGTCTGACTAGGGTCTTATAAAGCTGCAGCATTATCTCCCGACTCCTAAACTCAATCCCTCGATTGATGAAGGCCAGTACACCATACGCCTTCTTAACCACATCCTCCACCTGCAAGGCCAATTTAAGTGTCCTATGAACCCAGACCCCAAGATCCTTCTGATCTTCCACACTGCCAAGAGTCTTACCCTTAGTATTATATTCCTTCATCCCATTTGACCTGCCAAAATGGACCACTACACATTTATCCGGGTTGAAGTCCATCTGCCCCACAAACAGCAAGGGTCCCAGAACAGATCCCTGGGGCACTCCATCTGGTCCCGGCGACTTATCTAACTTGATGCTTTCCAAAAGGTCCAACACATCCTCTTTCTTAATGTCCACATACTCAATCTTTCACACTCTCTCTCACACTCTCTCTCACACTCTCTCTCACACTCTCTCTCACACAGTCTCTCACACTCTCTCTTTCTCACACACTCTCTCACACACTCTCTCACTCTCTCTTTCACACTCTCTCTCTCTCTCACTCTCTCTCACACTCTCTCTCACTCTCTCACACACTCTCTCTCTCACACTCTCTCATAAGAACATAAGAACATAACTCTCTCTCTCTCACAGTCTCTCTCTCTCACACTCTCTCTCACACACTCTCTGTCTCTCACACACACTCTCTCTCTCACACTCTCTCTCTCTCACACTCTCTCTCTCTCACACTCTCTCTCTCTCACACTCTCTCTCTCACACACTCTCTCTCACTCACACACACTCTCTCTCACTCACACACTCTCTCTCTCACACACACACTCTCACCCACGTATACATTCTCTCTCAAACACAATCTCACACACACACTCTCTCTCTCGCACACCCTCTCACACACTCTCTTGCACGCTCTCTCTCACACACACTCTCTCTCACATATACTCTCCCTCACACATTCTCTCTCACACACACTCTCTCACACACACTCTCTCTCACACACACTCTCTCTCACTCACACACACTCTCACCCACGTATACATTCTCTCTCAAACACAATCTCACACACACACACACCCTCTCTCTCGCACACCCTCTCGCACACTCTCTTGCACGCTCTCTCTCACACACACTGTCTCTCACATACACTCTCCCTCACACATTCTCTCTCACATGCACTTTCTCACACTCTCACATCTCTCCCACACTCTCTGTTACACACACACATATCACGGCTGTACTGAGAAGGGTATATATCCGAGGGTTCGGCCACTGAGCCTGTATGGGTAGAACTGAGAAATAAGAAAGGGCAAATAGGTTGTCAAATAGTCAGCAGGAAATTGAGGAGGAAATATGTAAGGAGATTACAGATAGCTCCAAGAAAAATAGAGTGGTAATAGTCGGGGATTTTAACTTCCCCAACATTGACTGAGACAGCCATAGTATTAGAGGTTTGGATGGAGAGAAATTTGTTGAGTGTATTCAGGAGGAATTTCTCATTCAGTATGTGGATGGCCCGACTAGAGAGGGGGCAAAACTTGACCTCCTCTTGGGAAATAAGGAAGGGCAGGTGACAGAAGTGTTAGTGAGGAATCACTTTGGGACCAGTGACAACAATTCCGTTAGTTTTAAGGTAGCTATGGAGAATGATAGGTCTGGCCCAAATGTCAAAATTCTAAATTGGGGCAAGGCCAATTTTGATGGTATCAGACAGAAACTTTGCAAAGTTAATTGGGGGAGGCTGTGGGAAGGCAAAGGGACGGCTAGTAAGTGGGAGGCTTTCAAAAGTGTGTTAATCAGGGTTCAGGGTAAACCCATTCCTCTTAGAGTGAAGGGCAAGGCTGGTAGAAGTAGGGAACCCTGCATGACTTGGGATATTGAGGCCCGGGTCAAGAAGAAGAAAGAGGCACATGACATGCACAGGCAACTGGGATCAAGTGAATCCCTTGAAGGGTATAGAGGGGGTAGGAGTAGAGTTTAGAGAGAAATCAGGAGGGCAAAAAGGGGACATGAGATTGTTTTGGCAGATAAGGCAAAGGAGAATCCAAAGAGTTTCTACAAATACATAAAGGGCAAAAGAGTAACAAGGGAGAGAGTCGGGCCTCTTAAGGATTAACAAGGTCATCTGTGTGTGGATCCACAAGAGATGGGTGAGATCCTAAATAAATATTTCTCATCAGTATTTACTGTTAAGAAAAGCATGGATGTTAGGGAACTTGGGGAAATAAATAGTGATGTCTTGAGGAGTGTACGTATTACAGAGAAGGAGGTGCTGGAAGTCTTAAAGTGCATCAAGGTAGATAAATCCCCGGGACCTGATGAAGTGTATCCCAGGACATTGTGGGAAGCTAGGGAGGAAATTGCGGGTCCCCTAGCAGAGATACTTGAATCATCGATAGTCACGGGTGAGGTGCCTGAAGATTGGAGGGAGGAAAATGTTGTGTCTTTGTTTAAAAAGGCTGCAGGGAAAAGCCTGGGAACTACAGGCCAGTGAGCCTCACATCTGTGGTGGGTAAATTGTTGGAAGGTATTTTGAGAGACAGGATCTACAGGCATTTAGAGACACAAGGACTGATTAGGGACAGTCAGCATGGCTTTGTGAGTGGAAAATCATGTCTCACAAATTTGATTGAGTTTTTTGAAGGGGTAACCAAGAAGGTAGATGAGGGCAGTGCAGTTAATGTTGTCTACATGGACTTTAGCAAGGCCTTTGACAAGGTACCGCATGGTAGGTTGTTGCATAAGGTTAAATCTCACAGGATCCAGGGTGAGGTATCTAAATGGATACAAAATTGGCTTCTTGACAGAAGCCAGAGGGTGGTTGTAGAGAGTTGTTTTTCAAACTGGAGGCCTGTGACCAGCGGTGTGCCTCAGGGATCAGTGCTGGGCCCACTGTTATTTGTCATTTATATTAATGATTTGGAAGAGAATATAGGAGGCATGGTTAGTAAGTTTGCAGATGACACCAAGATTGGTGGCAGAGTGGACAGTGAAGAAAGTTATCTCCAATTGCAACGGGATCTTAATCAATTGGGCCAGTGGGCTGATGAATGGCAGATGGAGTTTAATTTAGATAAATGTGAGGTGATGCATTTTGGTAGATTGAACCAGGGCAGGACTTACTCAGTTAATGGTAGGGTGTTGGGGAGAGTTACAGAACAAAGAGATCTAGGGGTACAGGTTCAAAGCTCCTTGAAAGTGGAGTCACAGGTGGACAGAGTGGTGAAGAAGGTATTCAGCATGCTTGGTTTCATTGGTCAGAACATTGAATACAGGAGTTGGGATGTCTTGTTGAAGTTGTACAAGACATTGGTAAGGCCACACTTGGAATACTGTGTACAGTTCTGGTCACCCTATTATAGAAAGGATATTATTGAAGGGAATTGCTTGATAGAGCAGACGCAACACGGTTTCATAACAAAAGAACATAAGAACATAAGAAATAGGAGCAGGAGTAGGCCATCTAGCCCTTCGAGCCTGCCCCGCCATTCAATAAGATCATGGCTGATCTGTCGTGGCTCAGTTCCACTTTCCCGCCCTCTCCCCATAACCCTTAATCCCCTCTCTTATCAAGAACCCATCAACCCGCTTCTTAAAAATATTTAGCGAGGCAGCCTCCACCACTTCAACGGGCAGAGAATTCCAGAGATTCACCACCCTTTGAGTGAAGAAGTTCCTCCTCAACTCCGTTCTAAACCGCACCCCCCCCTTTATCTTGAGGCTGTGCCCCCTAGTCCTACTGTCTTTTTTGAGCGGGAAGAGCCTCTCCACCTCTATCCTATCCATCCCATTCATCATCTTATACGTCTCAATGAGATCTCCCCTCATTCTTCTAAACTCTAACGAGTACAAGCCCAGTTTATTCAGCCTCTCCTCATAGCTCAATCCCCTCAACTCCGGTATCAGCCTAGTAAACCTCCTCTGCACTCCCTCCAGGGCCAAAATATCTTTGCGCAGGTGCGGCGCCCTAAAGGGATGTCGTGTCTGACAAATTTACTGGAGTTCTATGAGGATGTGTCTAGGGCGGTGGATAGAGGAGAGCCGGTGGATGTGGTCTTTCTGGATTTTCAGAAGGTGTTTGATAAGGTACCTCACAAGAGGTTACTGCAGAAGGTCAGAGGACATGGAGTTGGGGGTAGGGTGTTAGCGTGGATAGAGGATTGGTTGTCAAATAGGAGGCAGAGAGTGGGGGTCAATGGGTGCTATTCGGATTGGCGGATGGTGACTAGTGGAGTGCCCCAAGGGTCGGTGCTGGGGCCTCAGCTATTTACCATTTATATAGATGATCTGGAGGAGGGAACCGAGTGTAGGGTGTCGAAATTTGCTGATGACACCAAGATTGGGGGAAAGGCAAATTGTGCGGAGGGTGTGGAGAGTCTACAGAAGGATCTAGATAGGCTGGGCGAATGGGCCAGGAAATGGCAAATGGAATTTAATGTTGGCAAGTGTGAGGTGGTCCACTTTGGTAGGAAGAATGGTAGGAAGGACTATTACTTACGTGGCGAAAAACTGCAGCAGGCGACGGTGCAGAGGGACCTCGGGGTCCTTGTGCATGAGTCGCAAAAACCCAGCTTGCAGGTGCAGCAGGTGGTCAGGAAGGCGAATGGGATGCTGGCCTTCATAGCGAGGGGGATTGAATATAAAAGTAGGGAGGTCTTGCTGCGGCTGTATAGGGCATTGGTGAGGCCGCAGCTGGAGTACTGTGTGCAGTTTTGGGCGCCGCACCTGCGCAAGGATATTTTGGCCCTGGAGGGAGTGCAGAGGAGGTTTACTAGGCTGATACCGGAGTTGAGGGGATTGAGCTATGAGGAGAGGCTGAATAAACTAGGCTTGTACTCGTTAGAGTTTAGAAGAATGAGGGGAGATCTCATTGAGACGTATAAGATGATGAATGGGATGGATAGGATAGAGGTGGAGAGACTCTTCCCGCTCAAAAAAGACAGTAGGACTAGGGGGCACAGCCTCAAGATAAAGGGGAGGCGGTTTAGAACGGAGTTGAGGAGGAACTTTTCACTCAAAGGGTGGTGAATCTCTGGAATTCTCTGCCCGTTGAAGTGGTGGAGGCTGCCTCGCTAAATATTTTTAAGACGCGGGTTGATGGGTTCTTGATTAGAGAGGGGATTAAGGGTTATGGGGAGAGGGCGGGAAAGTGGAACTGAGCCACGACAGATCAGCCATGATCTTATTGAATGGCGGGGCAGACTCGAAGGGCTAGATGGCCTACTCCTGCTCCTATTTCTTATGTTCTTATGTTCTTATTATTAAACTAGAAAGAGTGCAGAAAAGATTTACTAGGATGCTACCGGGATTTGATGGATTGAGTTATAAGGAGAGGCTGGGATAGACTGGGACTTTTTTCTCTGGAGCGTAGGAGGCTGAGGGGTGATCTTATAGAGGTCTATAAGAGGCATGCCTTATGAAGATAGGTTGAGGGAGCTAGGGCTCTTCTCCCTGGAGAGATGAAGGTTGAGAGGCGACCTGATGGAGGTTTATAAGATGTTGAGAGGAATAGATAGGGTGGATTCTCAGAGGCTTTTTCCCAGGGCTGAAATGGTCGCTACGAGAGCACAGAGGTTTAAGGTGCTGGGGAGCAAGTACAGAGGAGATGTTAGGGGTAAGTTTTTCACTCAGAGGGTGGTGAGTGAGTGGAATCGGCTGCCGTCGGTGGTGGTAGAGGTGAACTCGCTGGGGTCTTTTAAAAGACTTCTGGATGAGTACATGGGATTTAGTGGGATTGGGAGTTACAGATAGTTCTATGGCCTGGTGGGTAGGGATATGATTGGCGCAACTTGTGGGCCGAAGGGTCTGTTTGTGCTGTAATGTTCTATGTTCTATAAAATAACGAGGGGCACAGATCAGCTAGATAGTCAATATATTTTCCCAAAGGTAGGGGAGTCTAAAACTAGAGGGTATAGGTTTAAGGTGAGAGGGGAGAGATACAAAAGGGTCCAGAGGGACAATTTTTTCACACAGAGGGTGGTGAGTGTCTGGAACAAACTGCCAGAGGCAGTAGTAGAGGGGGGTACAATTTTGTCTTTTAAAAAGCATTTAGACAGTTACATGGGTACGATGGGTATAGAGGGATATGGGACAAATGTGGGCAATTGGGATTAGTTTAGAGGTTAAAAAAAAGGGCAGCATGGACAGGTTGGGCCGAAGGGCCTGTTTCCATGCTGTAAACCTCTGTAACTCACACACATACACACACACACACATACACACACACACACATACACACACACACACATATACACACATACACATGCACACATACACACACATACACATACACATGCACATGCATGCATACAGAGTCATGCTCACACACAAATGTACATACACATGCACAAAGGCACGCACACGCATGTACACGCGGTCATTCTCACACACACTCAGAGGAACACATACAGACACTCACATACACACTCAGGCACTCACAAATACACACGCACTTACACACACGCAAACATACACGCGCACACGCATGCACACACACACATGTGCACAAACACATGTATACACTGACACACACACAGTCTCACACGCATACACACACATACAAACAGGCAGACAGATACAGGCACAAATAGTCATGCACACACACACACACACATACAGACAGACACACACACACACACACACAGCTACCCTAACAAGGTGTAAGATTTGAGAAAGGAAAGGTTTTTTTGCTTATCACTACCTGAGATAAATGCATTGTTCACAGCCGGTTCACTGAGGCGCCTGTGCAGCAGGGAGGTAAATCTTCACAGTCTCCAGTCTCCCTCTCTCTCCCTGTGGAGCTTTACAGTTCGCTGTTATTCAGGGATCTGCCGGGGATACAGAGGCTGCCAGACAAGACTGCGTCTCCCTCTCTCTCCCTCGCTCTCTCTCGCTGTCCCTCGAGTGAAATCTGTGCAAGGCTGTGTCAGTGAGAGGCTCCCTCTGTCTCTGCATTCAGCCCCTTCCCCTCTGTGTCACTGAGGCTGTCTGCAAGCTCTACCAGGAAAGGTGTGACTGCACAGGATTGATGGGAGAGAGGGAGGGAGGGGAGGGGGCAAGGAGGGGGGAGAGGGAGGGGGGAGGGAGGGGGAAATGGGGAGGGAGGGGGGAGTGAGGGGGAGAGAGGGAGGGGGCATGGAGAGGGGGACAGAGGGAGGGGGCATGGAGAGGGGGAGAGGGAGGGAGAGGGAAGGGGGGGAGGGAGGGAGGGGGCAAGGAGGGGGGAAGAGGGAGACAGGAAGGGGGGAAGGAGGGAAGGAGGGAGGAAGGGAGGGGGTAAGGAGGGAGGGAGGGGGGGAAGGAGTGAGGGAGGGGGGTAGGAGGGGTGAAGGAGGGAGGGAGAGATGGAGGGGGAAGGAGGGTGGGAGTCAGGAAGAGAGGGAGGGGGAAGGAGGGAGGGAAGGAGGGAATGAGGAAGGGAGGGAGAGATGGGGGATGGAGAGGGGGAGGGATAAGGGAGGGGGAGAGAGAGGGGAGGGAGGGTAGGGGGAGAGGCAAGTGGAGGGGATGGAGAGAGGATGGCGGGGGGGATGGATGAAGAGGGGAAAGGAGTGGAAAGGGCTGGGAGAGGAAAAGAGGTGGAGAGGGGAGAGGGGGAAGGAGAGAGGAGGAGGAGGAGAATGGAGGGAGAGGAGGAGGCAGGGAGGGAGGGAGAGTGGGCTAGACAAGGAGCGAGGGAACAAGAGAGGGAGAGAAAGAGGGAGAGAGAAGGCGGGACATGAGATGGAGGAAAATAACTGGAGCTAGAGATGAAGGGAGCAAGGGAAAGAGAGGGAGAGATGGAGGGAGAGAGAGATGGAGGGAGAGAGAGATGGAGGGAGAGAGGGAGAGAGAGATGGAGGGAGAGAGGGACAGAGATGGAGGGAGAGAGAGAGATGGAGGGAGAGAGGGACAGAGATGGAGGGAGAGAGAGAGATGGAGGGAGAGAGGGACAGAGATGGAGGGAGAGAGGGACAGAGATGGAGGGAGAGGACGGTGGAGGAAGAGAAGGGGAGAGGCATTCAAAGAATACAAAATCATAGCAGGAGAAGGCCACTCAGCCCCTCATGCCTGCCATCCCCCATTTGTTTCGATCTTGGCTGATTAGATTGTCCTCTCAACTCCCCTTTTCACAGAATCACAGAATCCCTACAGTGCAGAAGGAGGCCATTCGGCCCATTGAGGCTGCAGCCCCACAATCCAGAGCCTATCCCTATAACCCAGGGACCTGGCTTCAATTCCCAGCCTCGGGTCACTGTCTGTGTGGGGTTTGCACATTCTCCCCGTGTCTGCGTGGGTTTCCTCTGGGTGCTCCGGTTTCCTCCCACAGTCTGAAAGACGTGCTGGTTAGGGTGCATTGGCCTTGCTAAATTCTCCCTCAGTGTGCCCGAACAGGAGCCGGAGTGTGGCCACGAGGGGGATTTTCACAGTAACTTCACTGCAGTGTTAATGTAAGCCTTACTTGTGACGCTAATAAATAAACTTCAGCAAATGGTTAGGAGTGCAAACGGCCTTTCTTGTAAAGGGGGATGGAGTATAAAAGTCAGGAAATCTCACTACAACTGTTCGGGGCATTGGTGTTTCCGCAGCTGGAGTACTGCGCAGAGTTTCGGTCTCCTTACTGAGAGAGGGATAGACTGGCACTCGAGGCAGCTCAGAGAAGGGTCACTGGATGGTTCCTGGGGTGAAGGGGGTTTGTCTAATGGGAAAAGGTTTGATTGGGGCCTGGAACCCATTGGGAGATTGGGATGAGAGGGGATCTTATTGAAACAGATCCCCGGGGGTGAAGGGGGGGTCTCAATAGGGCGAATGCTGAGATGATGTTCCCCACCTCGTGTAGGGGAGAATCTCGAATGACAAGGGCACAGTTTCTGGATAAAGGGTCTCTCTCCCATTGAAGATGGAGAGGGGGAAGAATTTCTTCTCTCGGGGGTTGGGGGGTGGTCAGTGTGTGGAATTCCACCTGCTCCTGGAGAGCAGTGGGGGCCATGGCTCATTGAATAATATTCAAGACTGAGTTAGGGAGGTTTCTGATCCACAAGGGGGCTGAGGGGAGGGGAGGGGGGGGATCTTGGTATTGTCAGTAAATTTGCCGACACTTTCTCAGTCCCTGCACTGAGTGATTGAATGTAGATCAGGAATCATTGTGACGTACTGATCCCAGTGACACTCCCCTCACCCACCTGAAAATGACCCATATATGCCTACTCTCTGTTTCCTCAGGGTAACAAATTGTCAGCCCAGCCTTAAGACCCAGGGTGGCATGGTGCCACAGTAGGTTAGCACTGCTGCCTCACAATGTCAGGGAGCTAGGTTCAGTTCCTGGCTTCAGTAACTGTCTGTGAAGAGTCTGCATGTTCTCCCCGTGTCTGCATGGGTTTCCTCCAGGTGCTCCAATTTCCTTCCACAGTCCAAAGATGTGTAGGTTAGGGTGGATTGGCCGTGCTAAATTGTCCCTTAGTGTCCAAAGATGTGTAGGTTAGGGTGGATTGGCCGTGCTAAATTGTCCCTTAGTGTCCCAAGATGTGTAGGTTAGGGGGGATTGGCCGTGCTAAATTGTCCCTTAGTGTCCAAAGATGTGTAGGTTAGGGGGATTGGCCGTGCTAAATTGTCCCTTAGTGTCCAAAGATGTGTAGGTTAGGGTGGATTGGCCATGCTAAATTGTCCCTTAGTGTCCAAAGATGTGTAGGTTAGAGTGGATTGGCCGTGCTAAATTGCCCCTTAGTGTCCCAAGATGTGTAGGTTAGGGTGGATTGGCCATGCTAAATTGTCCCTTAGTGTCCCAAGATGTGTAGGTTAGGGTGGATTGGCCATGCTAAATTGTCCCTTAGTGTCCAAAGATGTGTAGGTTAGGGGGATTGGCCATGCTAAATTGTCCCCTTAGTGTCCCCAAAGATGTGTAGGTTAGGGTGGATTGGCCATGCTAAATTGCCCCTTAGTGTCCAAAGATGTGTAGGTTAGGGTGGATTGGCCATGCTAAATTGTCCCTTAGTGTCCAAAGATGTGTAGGTTAGGGTGGATTGGCCATGCTAAATTGCCCCTTAGTGTCCCAAGATGTGTAGGTTAGGGTGGATTGGCCATACTAAATTGCCCCTTAGTGTCCCAAGATGTGTAGGTTAGGGTGGATTGGCCATACTAAATTGCCCCTTAGTGTCCCAAGATGTGTAGGTTAGGGTGGATTGGCCATACTAAATTGCCCCTTAGTGTCCCAAGATGTGTAGGTTAGGGTGGATTGGCCATGCTAAATTGTCCCTTAGTGTCCCAAGATGTGTAGGTTAGGGTGGATTGGCCGTGCTAAATTGTCCCTTAGTGTCCAAAGATGTGTAGGTTAGGGTGGATTGGCCGTGCTAAATTGTCCCTTAGTGTCCAAAGATGTGTTGGTTAGGGTGGATTGGCCATGCTAAATTGTCCCTTAGTGTCCAAAGATGTGTAGGTTAGGGGGATTGGCCATGCTAAATTGCCCCTTAGTCCCCAAAGATGTGTAGGTTAGGGGGATTGGCCATACTAAATTGCCCCTTAGTGTCCCAAGATGTGTAGGTTAGGGTGGATTGGCCATGCTAAATTGCCCCTTAGTCCCCAAAGATGTGTAGGTTAGGGGGATTGGCCATGCTAAATTGCCCCTTAGTGTCCCAAGATGTGTAGGTTAGGGTGGATTGGCCATGCTAAATTGTCCCTTAGTGTCCAAAGATGTGTAGGTTAGGGTGGATTGGCCGTGCTAAATTGTCCCTTAGTGTCCAAAGATGTGTAGGTTAGGGTGGATTGGCCATGCTAAATTGTCCCTTAGTGTCCAAAGATGTGTAGGTTAGGGTGGATTGGCCAATGCTAAATTGTCCCTTAGTGTCCAAAGATGTGTAGGTTAGGGTGGATTGGCCGTGCTAAATTGTCCCTTAGTGTCCAAAGATGTGTTGGTTAGGGTGGATTGGCCATGCTAAATTGTCCCTTAGTGTCCAAAGATGTGTAGGTTAGGGGGATTGGCCATGCTAAATTGCCCCTTAGTCCCCAAAGATGTGTAGGTTAGGGGGATTGGCCATACTAAATTGCCCCTTAGTGTCCCAAGATGTGTAGGTTAGGGTGGATTGGCCATGCTAAATTGCCCCTTAGTCCCCAAAGATGTGTAGGTTAGGGGGATTGGCCATGCTAAATTGCCCCTTAGTGTCCCAGGATGTGTAGGTTAGGGTGGATTGGCCGTGCTAAATTGCCCCCTTAGTGTCCCAAGATGTGTAGGTTAGGGTGGATTGGCCATGCTAAATTGCCCCTAAGTCCCCAAAGATGTGTAGGTTAGGGGGATTGGCCGTGCTAAATTGCCCCTTAGTGTCCCAAGATGTGTAGGTTAGGGTGGATTGGCCATGCTAAATTGTCCCTTAGTGTCCAAAGATGTGTAGGTTAGGGTGGATTGGCTGTGCTAAATTGTCCCTTAGTGTCCAAAGATGTGTAGGTTAGGGTGGATTGGTCATGGTAAATTGCCCCTTAGTGTCAGGGGAATTAACAGGGTAAATATGTGAGGCTTTGGGGATAGGGGCTGGGTGCGATTATGATCGGTGCAGACTCAATGGGCTGAGTGGCCTCCTTCTGCACTGTAGGAATTGTAAATGAAATCATCCCCAAGTTGAAACCTTTGAATGAACCTGGTTGAATGAGATCTGGGCACCCTTTTTCCCTGCTTGTTGCATTCTCAAAAAACTCCCGATAAATCTGTCCGTTTCCCTTTCATAATCCGACACAAAGCAGGAACAGGAGGCCATTCGGCCCCTCCAGCCTGTTCTGCCATTTAATAAGATCTTGGCTGGTCCGGAATCCACTTTCTTGTCCTTTCCCCGTAACCCTCGATTCCCTCACAGATCAGAAATCTATCTCAGCTGTAAACATACACACGGACTCTGCCCCACATCTCTCTGTGACACAGTTTCAAAGATTCAGAGAGAAGAAATTCCTCCTCATCCCCTCATTATTCGGAGACTGTCCCCTCTGGTCCTGGACTCTCCCATGAGGGGACACCTCCTCTCAGCATTGACCCAGTCAAACCCCTCGACAATCTTATGTTTCAGTGAGATCACCTCTCGTTCTTCCTGTTTATTCTTTGCCTCTCAATCCCTCCAAACGGGGGATCATCTGAGTGAACCTTCTCTTAACTGCCTCCAATGAATGAATATCTTTCCTTCAGTAAGGGGAACAGAAACTGCTGGCAGCGCTCCAGATGTGACCTCACCGATACCTTGTACACCAGCAGCAAGACTCCCCAATCCTTATACTCCGACCCCCTTGAAATAAGGATCCACATTGCGTTACCCTCCCTGATTATCTGCTGTGTGTGAGCTTTCTGTGCACAAGTTCCCCCGAACCCCTTTGTGCTACAGATTTCTGCAGTTTTTCTCTATAAATAACACTCTGTTCTTCTGTTCCCCTTTTCAAAATGAACAATGTACATTTTCCCACATTATTCTCCAATTGCCAATCTCTTGGCCACTCATTTCACCCGAGAGTATCTCTTTGTGAACTGTTTGATTTGATTTATTTTTGTCACATGTATTAACATACAGTGAAAAGTATTGTTTCTTGCGTGCTATACAGACAAAGCATACCATTCATAGAGAAGGAAAGGAGAGAGTGCAGAATGTAGTGTTACAGTCACAGCGAGGGTGGAGAGAAAGATCAACTTAATGTGAGGTAGGTCCATTCAAAACTCTGACAGCAGCAGGGAAGAAGCTGTTCTTGAGTCGGTTGGTACGTGACCTCTGATTTTTGTACCTTTTTCCTGAAGAAAGAAAGTGGAGGAGAGAATGTCCGGGGTGTGTGGGGTCCTTAATAATGCTGGCAGCTTTCCCCAAGGCAGCGGGAAGTGTAGACAGAGTCAATGGACAGGAGGCTGGTTTGTGTGATGGATTGGGGCTACATTCACCACCCTTTGTAGTTCCTTGCGGTCTTGGTCAGAGCAGGAGCCCAGACCAAGCTGTGATACAACCAGAGAGAATGCTTTCTATGGGGCGTGAGAAAGTAGAGGCATTGGTGGGGCTTTCTTAACTATAGTGTCGGCATGGGGGGGGTGGGGATGGTGGGTGGGGGGTGGACAATGTGTGCCTCACACAGTGTGACTTCCCATCTATTTTTGTGTGGTCTGCAAATTTGCTGACAGGATGTTCACTTCCTTTCCCCAAGTCATTAGAATCATTTGGTCCCTGCGCTGATCCCTATGAAACTCCAGCTCCCCCCAAGATTAGCCAGTCCTTCTCCATGCCAATATCCCACCTCAAACACCATACGCTCTGATAGGATAACAGACCCCATTGTGAGGTCCCTTGTTGGAACCTTCTGGAAGTCCAGACACAGAAACATCTACTGGTTCCCCTCTGTCCATTCTGCTGGAGACAAACTGAACAATTAATCAGACACAAGCTCCCTCTCAGGGAGCCAAGCCAACTCTGCAGGATAAGATCGACTTTCACAAAACCAGGTTGTCTCTATCTGATGCTATGGTCAGTTTTAAAATGTCCAGAAACTACCAATGATTCGAATCCAATATTTTCCCAATCACAGATGTTAAATTACATACATCTACCCCTGACAGTGCAGCACTCCCTCAGCACTGACCCTCTGACAGTGCGGCACTCCCTCAGTACTGACCCTCTGACAGTGCGGCACTCCCTCAGCACTGACCCTCTGACAGTGCGGCACTCCCTCATCACTGACCCTCTGACAGTGCGGCACTCCCTCATCACTGACCCTCTGACAGTGCGGCACTCCCTCAGCACTGACCCTCTGACAGTGCGGCACTCCCTCAGCACTGACCCTCTGACAGTGCGGCACTCCCTCAGCACTGACCCTCTGACAGTGCGGCACTCCCTCAGCACTGACCCTCTGACAGTGCGGCACTCCCTCAGCACTGACCCTCTGACAGTGCGGCGCTCCCTCAGCACTGACCCTCTGACAGTGCGGCACTCCCTCAGCACTGACCCTCTGACAGTGCGGCGCTCCCTCAGCACTGACCCTCTGACAGTGCGGCACTCCCTCGTGCTCTCCCTTTCTCCCCAGCCTCGCTCCCCCGATTCTCACCCTCTGTGTACAGGGAGTCACATGTGCATGAGTTTTTCGATGTCAGTATCAGATCGTAAGGAATGTGTACATCATGTTTATTAATAGGTTAGCACCCAACAATTTTACAGTAGGGAGCAGCATGCTGAGAAGTGGCCATGATATTCCCAACACCTCACCCTAGCACCTTTCCATTTCAACAGGTACAAACGGGAACATTGACCCAAATCAGCACTGCTCCAGGACGTTCGAGAGCCTCAACACCAGGGATACAGAGGAAACCAAAACACAGAGACCCTCTTTCCAAAGGGTCCCTGACTCACAGAGAGACAGAGACTGAGACAGAGAGAGAGAAACACAGACAGACAGACAGAGCGACTGTGACAATCAGAGAGAGAAAAAGAGAGAGAAGGGGCAAGAGAGAGAGACACAGAGAGAAACTGAAAGAGAGAGAGAGAGAGAAAGGCAGAGAGAGACAGAGAGTGAGAGAAACAGAGAGAGAGACACACGCTGAGGGAGAGACAATGAGATAGAGAAAAAAAGAGAAGATAGTTAGAGACAGAATGAAGGCAAGACAGAGAGAGAGACAGGGAGAGAGAGACAGAGAAAAACAGAGAGAGAGAGAGCAGGGAGACAAAGAGACAGAGAGATTCCTTCATGAAAAAGAGTCCCTGATGCAGAGATTGAGTTGGACAATGTCTGGTTTAAAGAAGTCACGTGATGGAGAAGAATGTCACGTGATGTTATTTGACGACAGATGGTGCAGTATAATGTAAAGCAAAGATGTCAGAGAGAGAGAGCGACACTGGGGATTCTGCTCGATTCAAATCACCATTCAAATTTCCAACAGACTGCCGACACACACTGAATACCAAAGAGCTTCCAACAAACACTCTCATCCTACATCACACAGCACAGATGGAGCACAGCTCACATACCCATCTGACAGTGTAGAGGGAGCTTTACTCTGAATCTAACCCCATGCTGTCCCTGTCCTGGGAGTGTTTGATGGGGGACAGTGTAGAGGGAGCTTTACTCTGTATCTAAGGCCGTGCTGTACCTGTCCTGGGAGTGTTTGATGGGGACAGTATAGAGGGAGCTTTACTCTGTATCTAACCCCGTGCTGTACCTGTCCTGGGAGTGTTTGATGGGGGGACAGTGTAGAGGGAGCTTTACTCTGTATCTAACCCCGTGCTGTACCTGTCCTGGGAGTGTTTGATGGGGGGACAGTGTAGAGGGAGCTTTACTCTGTATCTAACCCCGTGCTGTACCTGTCCTGGGAGTGTTTGATGGGGACAGTGTAGAGGGAGCTTCACTCTGTATCTAACCCCGTGCTGTACCTGCCCTGGGAGTGTTTGATGGGGACAGTGTAGAGGGAGCTTTACTCTGTATCTAAGCCCGTGCTGTACCTGTCCTGGGAGTGTTTGATGGGGGGACAGTGTAGAGGGAGCTTTACTCTGTATCTAACCCCGTGCTGTACCTGTCCTGGGAGTGTTTGATGGGGACAGTGTAGAGGGAGCTTTACTCTGTATCTAACCCTGTGCTGTACCTGTCGTGGGAGTGTTTGATGGGGACAGTATAGAGGGAGCTTTACTCTGTATCTAACCCCGTGCTGTACCTGTCCTGGGAGTGTTTGATGGAAACAGTGTAGAGGGAGCTTCACTCTGTATCTAACCCCGTGCTGTACCTGTCCTGGGAGTGTTTGATGGGAACAGTGTAGAGGGAGCTTTACTCTGTATCTAACCCCGTGCTGTACCTGTCCTGGGAGTGTTTGATGGGAACAGTGTAGAGGGAGCTTTACTCTGTATCTAACCCCGTGCTGTACCTGTCCTGGGAGTGTTTGATGGGGGACAGTGTAGAGGGAGCTTTACTCTGTATCTAACCCCATGCTGTACCTGTCCTGGGAGTGTTTGATGGGGGACAGTGTAGAGGGAGCTTTACTCTGTATCTAACCCCGTGCTGTACCTGTCCTGGGAGTGTTTGATGGGGACAGTGTAGAGGGAGCTTTACTCTGTATCTAACCCCGTGCTGTATCTGTCTTGGGATAGACTATGAAGCTAAACTAGCACTAAATATAAAAAAGGATACTAAGAGTTTTTACAAATATATAAAGAGGAGGAGGCTGGCTACAGTGAATGTTGGACCGTTGGAGGATGAGAGGGGGGATTTAGTGGTGGGAGATGAGGAAATGGCTGAGGCCTTAAATAAGTTTTTTGCCTCGGTCTTCACGGAGGAGGATGTGAATAGTTTGCCGGATATTAAAGATAGAAGGATGGTAGGAGTTGAGGGCCTGAAAGCGATTACTGTCACTAGAGAGGTAGTGCTCGATAGACTAATGGGACTGATGGTGGACAAGTCCCCAGGACCGGATGGAATGCATCCCAGGGATCTGAAAGAAATGGCAGAGGTGATAGTAGATGCCTGAGTGATTATTTACCAAAATTCGCTGGATTCCGGGGAAGTGCCGGAAGATTGGAAAACGGCTAATGTTACGCCGCTGTTTAAAAAAGGTATCAGGCAAAAGGCAGGGAATTATAGGCCGGTTAGTTTAACGTCTGTAGTTGGAAAAATGCTTGAATCCGTCATCAAAGAAGAAATAGCGAGGCACCTGGAAAGGAATGGTTTGATAGAGCAGACGCAGCATGTAATAGTTAAGGGGAAGTTGTGTTTAACGAATTTATTGGATGCCTATGAGGATGTGACTAGTGCGGTAGACAGAGGGGAACCGGTGGATGTGGTGTTTTTAGACTTCCAAAAGGCGTTTGACAAGATGCCTCATAAAAGGTTACTACAGAAGGTTAGGGTGCATGGAGTTCGGGGTAAGGTGTTCATGTGGATAGAGGATTGATTGTCTGATAGGAAGCAGAGAGTTGGTATCAATGGGTGCTATTCTGGTTGGCGGTTGGTAACTAGTGGAGTGCCACAGGGATCAGTGCTGGGGCCTCAGCTATTTACCATTTATATAGATGATCTGGAGGAGGGGGCTGAGTGTTGGGTGTCTAAGTTTGCTGATGACACAAAGATGAGTGGAAAAGCAAATTGTGCGGAGGGTGTGGAAAGTCTGCAGAGGGATCTGGATAGGCTGAGTGAGTGGGCGAGGACCTGGCAGATGGAGTACAATGTTAGCAAGTGTGAGGTTATCCACTTTGGCAGGAATAATAGTAGGAGGGATTATTATTTAAAAGGCGAAAAGCTGCAGCATGCTACTGTGCAGAGGGACCTGGGGGTCCTTGTGCATGAGTTGCAAAAACCCAGTCTGCAGGTGCAGCAGGTGATCAAGAAGGCGAATGGGATGCTGGCCTTTATAGCGAGGGGGATAGAATATAAAAGCAGGGAGGTCTTGCTGCAACTGTACAGGGCACTGGTGAGGCCGCAGCTGGAGTACTGTGTGCAGTTTTGGTCGCCGCACTTGTGGAAGGATATATTGGCCTTGGAGGGAGTGCAGAGGAGGCTCACTTGGCTGATACCGGAGATGAGGGGGTTGGACTATGAAGAGAGACTAAATAGACTGGGTCTGTACTCGTTGGAGTTTAGAAGGATGAGGGGGGGATCTTATAGAGATGTATAAGATAATGAAGGGGATGGATAGGGTAGAAGTAGAGAGATTCTTCCTGCTCAGAAAGGACAGCAGGACTAGGGGGCACAGCCTCAAGATAAGAGGGGGGCGCAGTTTAGAACGGAGTTGAGGAGGAACTTCTTCACTCAAAGGGCGGTGAATCTCTGGAATTCTCTGCCCGTTGAAGTGGTGGAGGCTACCTCGCTAAATATATTTAAGACGCGGGTTGATGGGTTTTTGACAAACAGGGGAATTAAGGGTTATGGGGAGAAAGCGGGAAAGTGGAACTGATCCACTTCAGATGAGCCATGATCTTATTGAATGGCGGGGCAGGCTCGAAGGACTAGATGGCCTACTCCTGCTCCTATTTCTTATGTTCTTATGAGAGTGTTTGATGGGGGACAGTGTAGAGGGAGCTTTACTCTGTATCTAACCCCATGCTGTACCTGTCCTGGGAATGTTTGATGGGGGGACAGTGTAGAGGGAGCTTTACTCTGTACCTAACCCCGTGCTGTACCTGTCCTGGGAGTGTGTGATGGGGGACAGTGTAGAGGGAGCTTCACTTTGTATCTAACCCCATGCTGTACCTGTCCTGGGAGTGTTTGATGGGGGACAGTGTAGAGGGAGCTTTACTCTGTATCTAACCCCGTGCTGTACCTGTCCTGGGAGTGTTTGATGGGGGACAGTGTAGAGGGAGCTTTATTCTGTATCTAACCCCGTGCTGTCCCTGTCCTGGGAGTGTTTGATGGGGACAGTGTAGAGGGAGGGTCTGCTGAGGAGCAGTGGAGGATCTTTAAGGAGATCTTTCTTGGTGCTCAGCAGAAATTTATTCCGATGGTCAAAAAGGACCGTAGGAGGAGAGGTAATAAGCCGTGGATAACGAAGGAGGTGAAGGAAAGTGTTAAATTAAAAGCGGTGGCGTTTAGAGTAGCTAAGAGCAGTGGGCGAGAAGAGGATTGGGAGAGGTTTAAATGTCAACAAAGATTGACAAAGAAGTTGATAAAGAAGGGTAGGAGAAACTATGAAGCTGGGCTAGCGCTTAAAAAGGAAGAGGCTGGCTAGGGGGAACGTTGGTCCTTTAGAGGATGAGAAAGGGGACCTAGTGGTAGGGGATGGGGATATGGCTGAGGTCTTGAATAACTTTTTTCTTTCGGTCTTCACGGAGGAGGACGTGAATAATTTGCCGGGTGTTAGAGATGGAAAGGTGGTAGGACTGGAGGGTCTCAATGACATTACTGTTACTAGAGAGGCAGTGCTCGACAGACTGGAGGGACTGATTGTGGACAAGTCCCCAGGACCAGATGGAATGCATCCGAGGGTTCTGAAAGAAATGACGGAGGTGATAGTGGATGCCTTGGTGGTTATTTTCCAGACGTCGCTGGATTCCGGGGAAGTGCCGGAAGATTG
This sequence comes from Carcharhinus amblyrhynchos, assembly GCF_965287045.1. Lineage (NCBI taxonomy): Eukaryota > Metazoa > Chordata > Chondrichthyes > Carcharhiniformes > Carcharhinidae > Carcharhinus > Carcharhinus amblyrhynchos. The sequence goes on from NW_027650885.1 coordinate 22,677, forward strand.
GAAAACGGCTAATGTTACGCCGTTGTTTAAGAAGGGTGGCAGGCAAAAGGCGGGGAATTATAGGCCGGTTAGTTTAACGTCTGTTGTAGGTAAAATGTTAGAATCCGTCATCAAGGAGGAAATTGTGAGGCATCTAGAGGGGAATTGCTTGATAGAGCAGGTGCAGCACGATTTCGTTAAAGGGAAGTCGTGTCTGACAAATTTACTGGAGTTCTATGAGGATGTGTCTAGGGCGGTGGATAGAGGAGAGCCGGTGGATGTGGTCTTCCTTGATTTTCAGAAGGCGTTTGACAAGGTACCTCACAAGAGGTTATTGCAGAAAGTCAGGGGACATGGAGTTGGGGGTAGGGTGTTAGCGTGGATAGAGGATTGGTTGTCAAATAGGAGGCAGAGAGTGGGGGTCAATGGGTGCTATTCGGATTGGCGGATGGTGACTAGTGGAGTGCCCCAGGGGTCGGTGCTGGGGCCTCAGCTATTTACCATTTATATAGATGATCTGGAGGAGGGAACCGAGTGTAGGGTGTCGAAATTTGCTGATGACACCAAAATTGGTGGAAAGGCAAATTGTGCGGAGGGTGGGGAGAGTCTACAGAAGGATCTAGATAGGCTGGGCGAATGGGCCAGGAAATGGCAAATGGAATTTAATGTTGGCAAATGTGAGGTGGTCCACTTTGGTAGGAATAATGGTAGGAAGGATTATTACTTATGTGGAGAAAAACTGCAGCAGGCGACGGTGCAGAGGGACCTCGGGGTCCTTGTGCATGAGTCGCAAAAACCCAGCTTGCAGGTGCAGCAGGTGGTCAGGAAGGCGAATGGGATGCTGGCCTTCATAGCGAGGGGGATTGAATATAAAAGTAGGGAGGTCTTGCTGCAGCTGTATAGGGCATTGGTGAGGCCACAGCTGGAGTACTGTGTGCAGTTTTGGGCGCCGCACCTGCGCAAGGATATTTTGGCCTTGGAGGGAGTGCAGAGGAGGTTTACTAGGCTGATACCGGAGTTGAGGGGGTTGAGCTACGAGGAGAGGCTGAATAAACTAGGTTTGTACTCGTTAGAGTTTAGAAGAATGAGGGGAGATCTCATTGAGACGTATAAGGTGATGGATAGGATAGAGGTGGAGAGACTCTTCCCGCTCAGAAAGGATAGTAGGACTAGGGGGCACACCCTCAAGATAAAGGGGAGGCGGTTTAGAACGGAGTTGAGGAGGAACTTCTTCACTCAAAGGGTGGTGAATCTCTGGAATTCTCTGCCCGTTGAAGTGGTGGAGGCTGCCTCACTAAATATTTTTAAGACGCGGGTTGATGGGTTTTTGATAAGCGAGGGGATTAAGGGTTATGGGGAGAGGGTGGGAATGTGAAACTGAGCCACGACAGATCAGCCATGATCTTATTGAATGGCGGGGCAGGCTCGAAGGACTAGTTGGCCTACTCCTGCTCCTATTTCTTATGTTCTTATGTTCTGTACTTGTCCTGGGAGTGTTTGATGGGGGACAGTGTAGAGGGGGCTTTACTCTGTATCTAACCCCGTGCTGTACCTGTCCTGGGAGTGTTTGATGGGGGACAGTGTAGAGGGGGCTTCACTCTGTATCTAACCCCGTGCTGTATCTGTCCTGGGAGTGTTTGATGGGGACAGTGTAGAGGGAGCTTTACTCTGTATCTAACCCCGTGCTGTCCCTGTCCTGGGAGTGTTTGATGGGGACAGTGTAGAGGGAGCTTTACTCTGTATCTAACCCCGTGCTGTACCTGTCCTGGGAGTGTTTGATGGGGACAGTGTAGAGGGAGCTTTACTCTGTATCTAACCCTGTGCTGTACCTGTCCTGGGAGTGTTTGATGGGGACAGTGTGGGAGCGGTGTTGCTCTGTATCTAAGCGGGTATCAGCGCGAATAGAAGTTTTAGTCGAGGAGACCAGTGTGACATTCCTTGGCCTTTATTAATCTGGAGAATGTAAATATATATATTACAAAGCAGAGTGGCTGATTTCCAAAGCTCCTTTTCCTGAGGCTGTCGGACGGATGAATTCCAAAGTCTCCCACCTCGCTGGGTGGTCCTGGAAGTGGGTGCTCGGACAGACGTCCTGTCGGCCCCTGGGAGCTGGGATGCCAGTTCCCTCCGCGGGAAAGGAGATTGGTTTTGTTTGGAAATGGTGTCATGAGCACATGCAGCTGATCCAGTTTATCCCTGGTGAAAAGCATCCCCCCACCCCCACAGCCCCAGCCCCCCTCCCGCCCCCTCCCTAACCCCCATTCCCTTACCCCTCCCTCTCCCCCGGTCTCCCCACACACTGAGACCCCTCTCCCCTCACCGCGCTCCCTCCACCAGCCCCGAATTCCTTGGCCTTTCCTCAAGTCACTGCAGGAATGGCTGCCTCTCCCTCCCAAACACCGCCGGTCATCCCGGAACGCCGCCTCTCCCTCCCAAACACCGCCAGTCATCCCGGAACGCCGCCTCTCCCTCCCGGAACGCCGCCTCTCCCTCCCAAACACCGCCGGTCATCCCGGAACGCCGCCTCTCCCTCCCGGAACGCCGCCTCTCCCTCCCAAACACCGCCAGTCATCCCGGAACGCCGCCTCTCCCTCCCGGAACGCCGCCTCTCCCTCCCAAACACCGCCAGTCATCCCGGAACGCCGCCTCTCCCTCCCGGAACGCCGCCTCTCCCTCCCAAACACCGCCAGTCATCCCGGAACGCCGCCTCTCCCTCCCAAACACCGCCGGTCATCCCGGAACGCCGCCTCTCCCTCCCAAACACCGCCGGTCATCCCGGAACGCCGCCTCTCCCTCCCAAACACCGCCGGTCATCCCGGAACGCCGCCTCTCCCTCCCAAACACCGCCAGTCATCCCGGAACGCCGCCTCTCCCTCCCAAACACCGCCAGTCATCGCGGAACGCCGCCTCTCCCTCCCAAACACCGCCAGTCATCCTGGAACGCCGCCTCTCCCTCCCGGAACGCCGCCAGTCATCCCAGAACGCCACCTCTCCCTCCCGGAACGCCGCCAGTCATCCCGGAACGCCGCCTCTCCCTCCCAAACACCCCGCCAGTCATCCCGGAACGCCGCCTCTCCCTCCTGGAACGCCGCCTCTCCCTCCCAAACACCGCCAGTCATCCTGGAACGCCACCTCTCCCTCCTGGAACGCCGCCTCTCCCTCCCAAACACCGCCAGTCATCCCGGAACGCCGCCTCTCCCTCCCGGAACGCCGCCAGTCATCCCGGAACGCTGCCTCTCCCTCCCGGAACGCCGCCTCTCCCTCCCGGAACGCCGCCTCTCCCTCCCGGAACGCCGCCTCTCCCTCCCGGAAATCTGCCTCACTGACCTCCCCTCCCTCCAGCTCCCCCGATCAGCATCATCCTGCTCCTTCCCCAACCAGCAAATAAACTCCCAGTCACACACCCCCCCCCCTCCGCCCCCACAACCCCCGTCCCTCAGCGACACCCCTCCTCAGGCCATTCATCACCTGCTAGCCGAGGATACACCATCCCCCACCCCCCCAGCTGCATCTCCTCTGTTTCAGGCCTATCTCCGACTTTGGGATTTTTCACACCCTATGTCCCCACCCAACACATACACCCCACCCCCTCTCCCTATCACCTCCTCTGTGTCCCCCCTCCTCTCCCTCCACACCACCACCCCCCCATCACCTCAGCGGGACAAATACACCCAATCCAGGGGCCATCCCTGTACAGAGAAACCACAGCCACCCATATCAACCCCTGTTCCCCCAAAATCGGGAACCCTCTCATCCTCCCGATCCGCCTGCCCCTGCCCACTCTGGAGATGAGGTTAGTCAGAAAGGCCTCTACCCTCTTCTGCTCCTCCCCAACTGTAGGGATGGGGCCTAGTCAGACAGGCCTGACCCTCTCATCCTCCCCCACAACCCCCATCCCTCATCCCTGCCCACTCTGGGGAGGAGGCTAGTCAGAAAGGCCTCTGACCCTCTAATCCTTTCCCCCGGCCAGCACTGTGGGGATGAGGCCTAGTCCGACAGGTTTCGAACCCTCTGAACCTCACTCCCCCCACCCTCCGCATATCGCCTGGACCCCTCCCCCCGTCCGAGTGACAGAAGGGGAAAGGCAGTTGGAAGGGGAAGGGGCACGGTAAGGTCAGTGGACTGTGGGAAATGCGCCAAGTTATCCCAGATAGATAGAAAGTGGCGGAGTGATGGGAGGGCGCAGGGTGGGCAGCTGAAGGGAGAAACTGAGAGTGCGCAATGCGCAGAACGAGTGAACAAAATAGGAGGGCAGAGAGAGGAGTGAAAGGGGCTGAGACATGACTCGCAGAGTGGAGGAGGAGAGAGAGAGAGTTGGCAATCGGAGAGATGTCCAGAGTCTCTGGGCAGGAAGGAGAGGGAGAGAGGGAATTAACAAACACAAAATAGAACATCAACTCTCCCAACTATCTACAACTGGACTCTCTGTCCTGGGAGTGTTTGATGGGGGGACAGTGTAGAGGGAGCTTTACTCTGTATCTAACCCCGTGCTGTACCTGTCCTGGGAGTGTTTGATGGGGACAGTGTAGAGGGAGCTTTACTCTGTATCTAACCCCGTGCTGTACCTGTCCTGGGAGTGTTTGATGGGGGACAGTGTAGAGGGAGCTTTACTCTGTATCTAACCCCGTGCTGTACCTGTCCTGGGAGTGTTTGATGGGGACAGTGTAGAGGGAGCTTTACTCTGTATCTAACCCCGTGCTGTACCTGTCCTGGGAGTGTTTGATGGGGGGACAGTGTAGAGGGAGCTTTACTCTGTATCTAACCCCGTGCTGTACCTGTCCTGGGAGTGTTTGATGGGGGGACAGTGTAGAGGGAGCTTTACTCTGTATCTAACCCCGTGCTGTACCTGTCCTGGGAGTGTTTGATGGGGGGACAGTGTAGAGGGAGCTTTACTCTGTATCTAACCCTGTGCTGTACCTGTCCTGGGAGTGTTTGATGGGGGACAGTGTAGAGGGAGCTTTACTCTGTATCTAACCCCGTGCTGTACCTGTCCTGGGAGTGTTTGATGGGGGGACAGTGTAGAGGGAGCTTTACTCTGTATCTAACCCCGTGCTGTACCTGTCCTGGGAGTGTTTGATGGGGGGACAGTGTAGAGGGAGCTTTACTCTGTATCTAACCCCGTGCTGTACCTGTCCTGGGAGTGTTTGATGGGGGGACAGTGTAGAGGGAGCTTTACTCTGTATCTAACCCCGTGCTGTACCTGTCCTGGGAGTGTTTGATGGGGGACAGTGTAGAGGGAGCTTTACTCTGTATCTAACCCCGTGCTGTACCTGTACTGGGAGTGTTTGATGGGGACAGTGTAGAGGGAGCTTTACTCTGTATCTAACCCCGTGCTGTACCTGTCCTGGGAGTGTTTGATGGGGGACAGTGTAGAGGGAGCTTTACTCTGTATCTAACCCCGTGCTGTCCCTGTCCTGGGAGTGTTTGATGGGGGGGACAGTGTAGAGGGAGCTTTACTCTGTATCTAACCCCGTGCTGTACCTGTCCTGGGAGTGTTTGATGGGGGGGACAGTGTAGAGGGAGCTTTACTCTGTATCTAACCCCGTGCTGTACCTGTCCTGGGAGTGTTTGATGGGGACAGTGTAGAGGGAGCTTTACTCTGTATCTAACCCCGTGCTGTACCTGTCCTGGGAGTGTTTGATGGGGGACAGTGTAGAGGGAGCTTTACTCTGTATCTAACCCCGTGCTGTACCTGTCCTGGGAGTGTTTGATGGGGACAGTGTAGAGGGAGCTGTACTCTGTATCTAACCCCGTGCTGTCCCTGTCCTGGGAGTGTTTGATGGGGACAGTGTAGAGGGAGCTTTACTCTGTATCTAACCCCGTGCTGTACCTGTCCTGGGAGTGTTTGATGGGGACAGTGTAGAGGGAGCTTTACTCTGTATCTAACCCCGTGCTGTACCTGTCCTGGGAGTGTCCTCCCTTTCCCCTCTATCTCTCTATGTTTTCTCCTCAGTTTTCGGCCCAGTTGTTGCCTCTCGACTTCCTTGTTGTTGAGTGTGCGCCTCCCACCTCCTGCCTTTGGAACTGTGGGGTATATCCTCTCTGCCAGCCCGCTGGCTCCCTGTGAAGCTTTGCACGACAGATGTGAGGTCCTTCATCTGGGAGCAGTGCGAATGTTACACCCGTTCCCACCATTGATAATAACACACTGCCCTCTAGCCCTCTGTCTGACTTGCGGCAATTACTCTCTGACTGACCCTGACTCTGCTGACCAGCGATGAAGATTGCAAGGCTTGTCCCCAGGGTGCTGAGATGCAGGAAACACTTCTGACTGACAGTCGAGTTGCCCCTTCACAGCAGTGTCTTTCTGATTGGTGTTTGAGCAGGCAATTTGCAGCAATTAAACTTGAACTGACCCTTGGGCAACCAATTAGTCACAGCAACCCCTGGGGAGATGCTGTGCCCCGATTGCCCTCTGAACAACCCTTGAGGCACTGACCTGCAACAATTGCCCACTGACTGACCCTCAGTTGAGTCGCTGCAACGTTCCCACAGACCGTTCAGCAGTGTGCAACTTGCAGCGATTGCTCTCTAGCTGTCCCCGGGAATACGTCCACCCTCAGTACAGACAATTATGCCCTCCCCATCCTCTCCCCATTGGGAGAGGAGCCTGATTCCATGCGTCATTGGCTAACACCCCTCAACACACCCCCTAATCTGAGCGCCCCCCCCCCCCCTCACCCCCATCACCTCCTCCAATCAAACACACGCAGTGACATGGGGAAATTGACCAACGAGGAATTCCAACCCCCCCTCCCCAGATCTCATCCCACTCCTGTCCCACCCCATTCAGACTCCACCCCCCCCACCCACCAATCCCCCCACCCTGCAAACAACCCTGCCCCACCCCCCCCCACCCCCAAAAACCCCCCTCCCCAAAACCTCCACACAATTTTTGGAAGGTACAGATGTCTCTGCCGTCCTAGTTTCGAATGGCTGCTCCGATTAGCACGGTGACGTGGAGTATCTCCCCCTCTCACACTTCACGGCAGGAGGAAAGCTCTCGTTCATCTGGATGGAGACGTCGCTGGAGATATCGGAGGCGCTGCGACCTCGCTGCCAGATGTCGGGGTGAAGGAACTGACCAGAATAGTCGGAGCAGTCGCTGAGACGTGGGCGATAGAGGGCCGGGTGCGGCCTGTACATCTCCTCCTCTGTGTAACGTTTCATAAACAGGTAAACGGACATCACGCCAGCTCCCTGCGCACAGAACGAGTCCAAAACACACAGGGTCAGAACAGGTCAGTGTGTGAGAGAGGCAGGGAGAGAGAGAGGGAAAGAGGGAGTGTGTGAGAGGGAGGGAGTGTCACAGAGAGGGGGTCGGGGAATGAGAGAGAGAGGGTGT
>NW_027650885.1:35000-36600 GCF_965287045.1 Carcharhinus amblyrhynchos
CTGTGGCTCCAGAGACTCCCCGCACAGAGTAACTCACCTCAGGAAATTTGGCATGTCAGCTACGACTCTCACCAACTTTTACAGATGCCCCATAGAAAGCATTCTTTCTGGTTGTATCACAGCTCGGTCTGGGCTCCTGCTCTGCCCAAGACCGCAAGGAACTACAAAAGGTTGTGAATGTAGCCCCAATCCATCACACAAACCAGTCTCCCATCCATTGACTCTGTCTACACTTCCCACTGCCTCGGGAAAAGCAGCCGGTATAATTAAGGACCCCACACACCCCGGACATTCTCTCTTCCACCTTCTTCCATTGGGAAAAAGATACAAAAGTCTGAGGTCCCGTACCGACCGACTCAAGAACAGCTTCTTCCCTGCTGCTGTCAGACTTTTGAATGGACCTACCTCGCATTAAGCTGATCTTTCTCTACACCCTCGCTGTGACTGTAACACTACATTCTGCACTCTCCCCTTTCCTTCTCTATGAACAGTATGCTTTGTCTGTATAGTGCGCAAGAAACAATACTTTTCACTAATACATGTGACAGTAATAAATCAAATCAATCCCCTCCTGACTCCCCCCCAAAGCCTGTCCACATCTACAAGGACACAAGTCAGGAGTGTGATGGAATACTCTCCACTTGCTTGGATGAGTGCGGCTCCCAACAACACTCGAGAAGCTCGACACCATCCAGGACAAAGCAGCCCCCACTCGATCGACACACTAACCCCCACCCTCAACATTCACTCCCTCCACCACCGACACACAGAGGCAGCCGTGTGTACCATCTACAAGATGCACTGCAGTGACTCACCAAGGCTCCTTCCACAGCACCTTCCAAACCCACCACCTCTACCACCTAGAAGGACAAGGGCAGCAGACACATGGGGAACACCACCACCTGCAAGCTCCCCTTCCGATTTACCACTCTATAATTCCCAGGTTTTACCTTTCTTAAATAAAGGCACAACATTTGGTCCCCTCCAGTCTTCTGGTGCCTTCCCGTGTCTGAGAAATATCTCAGTCAGGGCTCCCTGAGTTTTAGCTCCAGCCTCACACCGTGTTCCTGTATATCGCTGATCTGGGCCAGGAGATTTATCCACCTTTGTATATTTTCATACTTCCGTCACCTCCTCCACTACAATCGGAACTGTCCCCAGTATATCGCCACTAACTCTCCGAGGTTCCCAAGTCTTCATGCCTTTCTCCACCGTAAACACAGAGGAGAAATATTCTTTCAGAGTCTCGCTGGCGCCTCACCCAGTTCCTCCTTCCAGAGGACAGCAAATCTCACCAATTGGCAGACCTTGGGACGTCTTGTTGAAGTTGTACAAGACATTGGTAAGGCCACACTTGGAATAATGTGTACAGTTCTGGTCACCCTATTATAGAAAGGATATTATTAAACTAGAAAGAGTGCAGAAAAGATTTACTAGGATGCTACCGGGTTTGATGGATTGAGTTATAAGGAGAGACTGGGTAGACTGGGACTTTTTCCTCTGGAGTGTAGGAGGCTGAGGGGTGATCTTATAGAGGTCTATAAAATAATGAGGGGCACAGATCCGCTAGAGGGTGGATAGTCTCTGGGGAGGAGGGGAT
>NW_027650886.1:0-36566 GCF_965287045.1 Carcharhinus amblyrhynchos
GTACAGTCGCAGCAAGACCTCCCTACTTTTATATTCAATCCCCCCTTGCTATGAAGGCCAGCATCCCATTCACCTCCTTGCTAGACCCGCAGACTGGGTTTTTGCAGTTCGTGCACCAGGACGCCCAGATCCCTCTGCACTGTCGCGTGTTGTAATTTTTTTTACCCTTTTCAATAATAATCCCTCCGACCAAAGTGGGTAACCTCACACTTGCTGACGTTATATTCCCGTCTGCCAGGTCCTGAGATTTGAGGGTAATGTGGGGGGGTGGGGGAGACCAGTTGGGTGTGGAGTGTCAGATGCAGTTAAAATCTGGTCTTCTGGACCACAGTGCCGATGAGAGGGCAGTTTGGGAAGTTGGGCGTAGAGTGGTGGATGCTATTAAATTCTACCCCCTTCCTCTGTCTCTGTCTCTCTCTCTCGCCCTCCCTCCCCGCAGGCCCACACTGTTTACCATTTGCACAGACGATCTGGAGGAGGGGGCTGAGTGCAGGGTGACACAATTTGCTGATGACACAAAGATGAGCGGAAAAGCAAAGTTGCGTGGAGGGTGTGGAAAGTCTGCAGAGGGATCTGGATAGGCTGGGCGAGTGGGCGAGGACCTGGCAGACGGAGTATAATGTTAGCAAGGGCGAGGTTAGCCACTTTGGCAGGAATAATAGCAGGAGGGATTACTATTTAAAGGGTGAAAAGCTGCAGCGTGCTACGGTGCAGAGGGATCTGGGCGTCCCGGTGCACGAGTCGCAAAAACCCAGCCTGTGGGTGCAGCAAGAAGGCAAATGGGATGCTGGCCTTCATAGCGAGGGGGATTGAATATAAAAGTAGGGAGGTCTTGCTGCGGCTGTATAGGGCATTGGTGAGGCCGCAGCTGGAGTACTGTGTGCAGTTTTGGGCGCCGCACTTACGCAAGGATATTTTGGCCTTGGAGGGAGTGCAGAGGAGGTTTACTAGGCTGATACCGGAGTTGAGGGGGTTGAACTATGAGGAGAGGCTGAATAAACTAGGCTTGTACTCGTTAGAGTTTAGAAGGATGAGGGGGGATCTTATAGAGACGTATAAGATAATGAAGGAGATGGATAGGATAGAGGTGGAGAGATTCTTCCCACTTAGAAAGGATAGCAGGACTAGAGGGCACAGCCTCAAGATAAAGGGGGGGTGCAGTTTAGAACGGAGTTGAGGAGGAACTTCTTCACTCAAAGGGTGGCGAATCTCTGGAATTCTCTGCCCCTTAAGGTGGTGGAGGCTGCCTCGCTAAATATATTTAAGGGTCAGCTAGAGAGTGATAGCAAACTGGAAAATCTGAGGGTCAGCTAGAGAGTAATTGCAAACTGGAAAATCTGAGGGTCAGCTAGAGAGTAATTGCAAACTGGAAAATCTGAGGGTCAGCTAGAGAGTAATTGCAAACTGGAAAATCTGAGGGTCAGCTGGAGAGTAATAGCAAACTGGAAAATCTGAGGGTCAGCTAGAGAGTAATTGCAAACTGGAAAATCTGAGGGTCAGCTGGAGAGTAATAGCAAACTGGAAAATCTGAGGGTCAGCTAGAGAGTAATTGCAAACTGGAAAATCTCAGGGTCAGCTAGAGAGTAATTGCAAACTGGAAAATCTGAAGAATATATTTAAGTCACGGGTAGATAGGTTTCTGATAGACAGGGGAATTAAGGGGAGAAAGTGGGAAAGTGGAACTGATCCACTATCAGATCAGGCATTGAGTGGTGGGGCAGGCTCGAGGGGCTGAATGGCCTACTCCTGCTACTATTTCTTATGTTCTTAGGCCCGTATTGAGGAGCTGGAGGAGGAGCTGGAGGCCGAGCGTGCGGCCCGGGCAAAGATCGAGAAGCAGCGCTCGGAGCTGGCGCGCGAGCTGGAGGAAATCAGCGAGCGGCTAGAGGAGGCGGGCGGCGCCACCACGGCCCAGGTGGAGGTGAACAAGAAGCGCGAGGCCGAGTTCCTCAAGCTGCGCCGCGACTTCGAGGAGGCCACCCTCCAGCACGAGGCCACCTCGGCCGCCCTCCGCAAGAAGCACTCGGACTCGGCGGCCGAGCTGGGCGAGCAGATCGACAACCTGCAGCGGGTCAAGCAGAAGCTGGAGAAGGAGAAGAGCGAGCTCAAGCTGGAGCTGGACGACGTGGCCTCCGGCATGGAGCAGGTGGTCAAGGCCAAGGTGAGGCCGGCCGGCCGGGCAGGGGCGAGGGCCGGCGGGGAAATCCCAGGGTCAGCTAGAGCGTAATAGCAAACTGGAAAATCCTAGGGTCAGCTAGAGAGTAATTGCAAACTGTGAAAATCTGAGGGTCAGCTAGAGAGTAATAACAAACTGGAAAATCTCAGGGTCAGCATGAGAGTAATTGCAAACTGGAAAATCTCAGGGTCAGCTAGAGAGTAATTGCAAACTGGAAAATCTCAGGGTCAGCTAGAGAGTAATAGCAAACTGGAAAATCTGAGGGTCAGCGAGAGAGTAATTGCAAACTGGAAAATCTCAGGGTCAGCTAGAGAGTAATAGCAAACTGGAAAATCTGAGGGTCAGCGAGAGAGTAATTGCAAACTGGAAAATCTCAGGGTCAGCTAGAGAGTAATTGCAAACTGGAAAATCTCAGGGTCAGCGTGAGAGTAATTGCAAACTGGAAAATCTCAGGGTCAGCGTGAGAGTAATTGCAAACTGGAAAATCTGAGGGTCAGCTAGAGAGTAATTGCAAACTGGAAAATCTGAGGGTCAGCATGAGAGTAATTGAACACTGGAAAATCTGAGGGTCAGCTAGAGAGTAATTGCAAACTGGAAAATCTGAGGGTCAGCTAGAGAGTTATAGCAAACTGGAAAATCTGAGGGTCAGCGAGAGAGTAATTGCAAACTGGAAAATCTGAGGGTCAGCTAGAGAGTAATTGCAAACTGGAAAATCTCAGGGTCAGCGTGAGAGTAATTGCAAACTGGAAAGTCTGAGGGTCAGCTAGAGCGTAATTGCAAACCGGAAAATCTGAGGGTCAGCTGGAGCGTAATAGCAAACTGGAAAATCTGAGGGTCAGCTAGAGAGTAATAGGAAACTGGAAAGTCTGAGGGTCAGCTCGAGAGTAATAGGAAACTGGAAAGTCTGAGGGTCAGCGGGAGGGTAATTGAGGGCGGGGGGGGAGGTTCTGGAGACTCTCTCTCGCAGAATGAGCTGAGGGCCCCCCTCTCATCGCAGGTGAACCTGGAGAAGATGTGCAGGACTCTGGAGGATCAGATGAATGAGTACAGAACCAAGGCAGAGGAAGGTCAGAGGTCCATCAACGATTTCGCCACAACAAGGCCAAGCTTCAGTCGGAAAATGGTGAGATCCCGAGCGGCCTGCCTTGATATAGCCTCCTCAGCATCCCGGGCGTAAAGGTCGATCCCAGTCTGTGTGTGTAAGAGTGTAGAATCATAGGATACCTACAGTGCAGAGAGGCCATTCGGCCTATCGAGCCTGCTCCTACCACAATCCGACCCAGGCCCCATCCCCGTAACACCCTGTAATCCTCTTACACTAAGGGACAATTTAGCACGGCCAATCCACCCTAACCTACACATCTTTGGGACACTAAGGGACAATTTAGCACGGCCAATCCACCCTAACCTACACATCTTTGGACACTAAGGGACAATTTAGCACGGCCAATCCACCCTAACCTACACATCTTTGGGACACTAAGGGACAATTTAGCACGGCCAATCCACCCTAACCTACACATCTTTGGGACACTAAGGGACAATTTAGCACGGCCAATCCACCCTAACCTACACATCTTTGGACACTAAGGGGCAATTTAGCACAGCCAATCCACCCTAACCTACACATCTTTGGACACTAAGGGACAATTTAGCACGGCCAATCCACCCTAACCTACACATCTTTGGACACTAAGGGGCAATTTAGCACAGCCAATCCACCCTAACCTACACATCTTTGGACACTAAGGGACAATTTAGCACGGCCAATCCACCCTAACCTACACATCTTTGGACACTAAGGGACAATTTAGCACAGCCAATCCACCCTAACCTACACATCTTTGGACACTAAGGGACAATTTAGCACGGCCAATCCACCCTAACCTACACATCTTTGGACACTAAGGGACAATTTAGCACGGCCAATCCACCCTAACCTACACATCTTTGGGACACTAAGGGACAATTTAGCACGGCCAATCCACCCTAACCTACACATCTTTGGGCACTAAGGGACAATTTAGCACGGCCAATCCACCCTAACCTACACATCTTTGGACACTAAGGGACAATTTAGCACGGCCAATCCACCCTAACCTACACATCTTTGGGACACTAAGGGACAATTTAGCATGGCCAATCCACCCTAACCTACACATCTTTGGGACACTAAGGGACAATTTAGCATGGCCAATCCAGCTAAACTAAGGACTGCGGGAGGAAACTGAAGCACCCGGAGGAAACCCATGCAGACATGGGGAGAACGTGCAGTCTCCACACAGACAGTGACCCAAGCCAGGAATCAAACCCGGGTCCCTGGCGCTGTGAGGCAGCAGCGCTAACCCACTGTGCGCTGAGCCGGGAATCGAACCCGGGTCCCTGGCGCTGTGAGGCAGCAGCGCTAACCCACTGTGTGAGAGTCTGCGTGTGTGTGAATGTGTGTGGTCGGGAGACATAAAGAGAAAGACACACATACGCACACAGAAAGAGACGGAGAGTGACGGAGAGAGAGAGAGTGACAGAGACAGAGAGACACAGAGAGAGTGAGAGAGAGAGACATGGACAGAGATACAGTGACACAGAAACAGAGAGACACAGAGAGAGAGTGAGAGAGAGAGACATGGACAGAGACAGAGGGACAGAGAGAGAGTGAGACAGAGAGAGACACAAAAAGAGAGAAACATGGACAAAGGGAGGGATACAGAGACAGAGGGACACATATAGAGAGAGACACAGAGACAAGGGAGAGATAGAGAGACAGAGGGACGCAGAGAAAGAGAGACAGATATAGACAGAAAGAGAGAGATAGAGGGTGAGAGAGACAGAGAAAGAGATAGAGAGTGACAGGGAGAGATAGAGTGACAGAGACAGAGGGACACAGAGAGACAGAGAGTGAGATAGAGACACAGAGAGAGAGAGAGAGACATGGACAGAGAGAGAGGAAGAGACAGAGACAGATGTATAGAGAGTGAGAGAGAGACAGAGGGTGAGCAAGACAGAGAGTGACAGGGAGAGATAGAGTGACAGAGACAGAGGGACACAGAGAGAGAGAGAGAGTGAGATAGAGACACAGAGAGAGACAGAAAGAGAGATAGAGACACAAAGAGAGAGACATGGACAGAGAGAGAGGAAGAGACAGAGACAGACGGAGATAGATAAATAGAGAGTGAGAGAGACAGAGGGTGAGCGAGACAGAGAGTGACAGGGAGAGATAGAGTGACAGGGACAGAGAGACACAGTGAGAGAGTGAGAGAGGGACACACAGAGAGAGACAGAGAGAGAGGAAGAGAGACAGAGGGACACAGTATAGACAGAGGAAGAGACAGAGAGTATGAGGGAGGACGTGGAGGGGGACAAGGACAGGTTATTGGTGATCGGGACCCTTTGCCCCGTGTCCCCGGTGAACCCTCTCCCCTCTCTGTCCTTTCCCTTCCCTCTGCAGGAGAGCTGGTTCGGCAGCTGGAGGAGAAGGAGGCTCTGGTCTCTCAACTCACCCGAGGAAAGCTCTTATATACCCAGCAGATCGAAGACCTGAAGAGGCAACTGGATGAGGAACTGAAGGTGAGATAGAAGCAGGAGAGAGAGAGAGAGGAGGGGGCTGAATGGCCACCTCCTGGGCCTGTGTGCCGGGTTTGCAGGGGTCGGGGGGGGTTGGGTGGGGGATTTGGGGTTCGGAGTGGGTAGGGGAGAGAATTGTGTAGTTTATCGGTTCACCCATTCTGAGTTTCAATCATTTCCTCTCCCTCTCTGTCCCTCCCTCCCTCCCTCCCTCCACAGGCCAAGAACGCCCTGGCCCACGCACTCCAGTCCGCCCGCCATGACTCGGACCTCCTGCGCGAGCAGTACGAGGAGGAGCAGGAGGCCAAGGGGGAGCTGCAACGCGCCCTTTCCAAGGCCAACTCCGAGGTGGCGAGCTGGAGGACCAAGTACGAGACCGACGCCATCCAGCGCACCGAGGAACTGGAGGAAGCCAAGTACGTCCCCCCCGGGGGTGGGGGGGGGCCAAGGGGGAGGGTGCGGGTCCGGCCTAGCCTCCAGCCCAGAGGCCTGGGCGTGGAGTTAGCCTGAAGCGGCCACTTCAGCCGCCTGGACTGGGGTGGCGACGTAGGAAAGGCCTCAGGCTTCGTTTGAGGCCTAGCGCTGAGTTGCCTCCAAAAGAGGGGCGCGTCCATTCACGGACTGGGCGGGGGGGGGAGGATTCGGGAAAGGCCCAGGCTGCGTTTGAGGCCTAATGCTGAGTTGGCTTAAAAGAGGGTCACGTCACTACCCGGGCTGTGCAAGAGATGCAGGAAGGGCCCCCAGGCTGCGTTTGGGGCCTAGTGTTAGGTTGTCGTGAAAGAGGGTCAGGTCAGTACCCAGGCTGGGCATGGGATGCAGGAAAGGCCCAGGCTGTTTTTCGGGCCTAGTGCTGAGTTAGCTTAAAAGGGAGTCACGTCAGTACCCAGGCTGGGCCAGAGATGCAGGAAAGGCCTAGGCTTCATTTCAGGCCTAGTGTTTGGTTGACGTAAAAGAGGGTCACATTACTATCCAGACTGGGCAAAGGATGCAGAAAGCCCCAGGCTGCATTTGGGGCCTAGTTTTAAGTTGGCATAAAAGAGGGCCTCGTCACTACCCAGTCTGGGCAAGAGATGCAGGAAAGGCCTAGGCTGCTTTTGGGGCCTAGAATTGGGTTGGCTTAACAGAGTGCCAGATTGGCTTAAAAAAGGATCATGTCAGTACCCAGACTGGGCAAGAGATGCAGAAAAGGCCCAGGCTTCATTTGGGGCCTACTGCTGAGTTGCCTTAAAAGAGAGGCAGATCCATTCACGGACTGGGCAAGAGATGCAGGAATGGCCTAGGCTGCATTTGAGGCCAAATGTTGGATTGGCTAAAAAGAGGGTCACATTACTACCCAGATTGGACAGGGGATGCAAGAAAGGGCCAAGCTCCGTTTTCAGGCCTAGTGTTAGATCGGCGTAAAGTGGAGGGGGTTGGGGGGGGTTCACATCGGTATCTAGACTAGGCAAGAGATGCAGGAAAGACCCAGGCTGTGTTTCGGGCCTAGTGTTAGGTTGGCATAAAAGAGGGTCATGTCAGTACTCAGACTGGGCCAGAGATGTAGGAAAGGCCTAGGCTTCATTTCAGGCCTGGTATTAGGTTGACTTAAAAGAGGGTCACATTATTACCCAGACTGGGCAGGGGATGCAGGAAAGCCCCAGGCTGCATTTGGGGCCTTGTGCTGAATTGCCCAAAGGATGCCGAGGCAATAGTCCTCCTCTGGAGCTGGAAGATGCCAACTACATCCCTTGGGCCGAGGGGGACGGAGCCAGGCAGGCCCAGGCTACAGCCCAGAGGCTTGGGTGCTGAGTTAGTCTAAAGTGGCCACGGTGGGGACTAGAGAGGGGAGGTAGGAAAGGGTCCAGGCTTCATTTGGGGCCTACTGCTGAGTTGCCTTAAAAGAGAGGCAGATCCATTCACGGACTGGGCAAGAGATGCAGGAAAGGCCTAGGCTGCATTTGAGGCCTAGTGTTGGTTTGGCGTAAAGGGGGGGGGTGGTGGGGGCGGTCATATCAGTACCCAGACTGGGCAGGAAAGGCCCAGGCTGCATTTCGGGCCTAGTGTTAGGTTGGCATAAAAGAGGGTCACGTCAGTACCCAGACTGGGCCAGAGATGCAGGAAAGGCCCAGGCTGCATTTGAGGCCTAGTTTAAGGCTGGCATAAAAGAGAGTCACATCACGACCCGGATTGGGCCAGAGATGCAGGAAAGGCCCAGGGTGTATGTGGGGCCTGGTGCTGAGCTGGCCAAAGGATGCCAGGGCAAGTTTGTGAGGCGACAGGCCCCCCCCCACCCCCGCCAAGAGCCTGCCCTCCTCATTGCCTGAACTGGCAAATCGGCGGGACGAGGGGCCGTTCTTGACGGTGGACTTCCTCGTAGCCGGTGAGATGAGGATTTATTGCCCATCCCTCGTTGCCCCTGGGAGGGGGCAGTAGAGAGTCACCCACATCGCTGTGTGTCTCTGGGAGTCACGTGTAGGCCAGACCGGGGTAAGGGAGGCAGATTTCCTTCCCGGAGGGGGAACCGGATGGGTTTTCCCGACACTGGGGCCATCAGGAGATTCTGAATCCCAGATAATTTTTATTGAATTCAAATTCCACCATCTGCTGTGGTGGGATTCGAACCCGGGGCCCCCAGGACATTAAGTTTAAAGTTTATTTATTAGTGTCACAAGTAGGCTTACTTTTGATCTGATTTGATTTATTATTGTCCCGTGTATCGGGATACAGTGAAAAGTATTATTTCTTGTGCGCTATACAGACAAAGCATACCGTTCATAGAGAAGGAAAGGAGAGGGTGCAGAATGTAGTGTTACAGTCACAGCGAGGGTGTAGAGAAAGATCAGGATTTAACACCTAACCAGCGTGTCTCCCAGAGAGGAAACCGGAGCACCCGGAGGAAACCCACGCAGACACGGGGAGAATGTGCAGCCTCCCACACACACAGTGACCCCGAGCCGGGAATCGAACCCGGGTCCCTGGCGCTGTGAGGCAGCGGCGCTAACCCGCTGTGCGCTGAGCCGGGAATCGAACCCGGGTCCCTGGCGCTGTGAGGCAGCAGCGCTAACCCACTGTGCGCTGAGCCGGGAATCGAACCCGGGTCCCTGGCGCTGTGAGGCAGCAGCGCTAACCCACTGTGCGCTGAGCCGGGAATCGAACCCGGGTCCCTGGCGCTGTGAGGCAGCAGCGCTAACCCACTGTGCGCTGAGCCGGGAATCGAACCCGGGTCCCTGGCGCTGTGAGGCAGCAGCGCTAACCCACTGTGCGCTGAGCCGGGAATCGAACCCGGGTCCCTGGCGCTGCGAGGCAGCAGCGCTAACCCACTGTGCGCTGAGCCGGGAATCGAACCCGGGTCCCTGGCGCTGTGAGGCAGCGGCGCTAACCCACTGTGCCACCGTGCCATGAGCTTCTGGATTAACAGCGATAATATCATCCTCTTGAGGATCTTGACCCCAGCTGCAGTGAAGGAACGGCCGATATATTCCCAAGTCAGGGATGGTGAGTGACCCGGAGGGGGAACCTCCAGGTGGGGGAGTTCCCCAGGTATCTGCTGCCCCCCCCAGCCTTCTTGTCCTGCTAGATGGTAGAGGTGGCGGGTTTGGTAGGGGCTGAGGAAGGAGTCTCGGTGAGTCGCTGCGGTGCATCTTGTAGAGGGTACACACGGCTGTGTGTGGGTGGTGGAGGGAGTGAGTGTTGGTGGTTAGCGTGTCGATGCAGCAGGGGCCGGGGGTGGGGGCTGCTTTGTCCTGGATGGTGTCGAGCTTCTCGAGTGTTGTTGGAGAGGCGCACTCATCCAGGGCGAGTGGAGATTGTTGTTGGAGAGGCGCACTCATCCAGGGCGAGTGGAGATTGTTGTCGGAGAGGCGCACTCATCCAGGGCGAGTGGGGATTGTTGTTGGAGAGGCGCACTCATCCAGGGCGAGTGGAGATTGTTGTTGGAGAGGCGCACTCATCCAGGGCGAGTGGAGATTGTTGTCGGAGAGGCACACTCATCCAGGGCGAGTGGGGATTGTTGTTGGAGAGGTGCACTCATCCAGGGTGAGTGGAGATTGTTGTTGGAGAGGCGCACTCATCCAGGGCGAGTGGAGATTGTTGTCGGAGAGGCACACTCATCCAGGGCGAGTGGGGATTGTTGTCGGAGAGACGCACTCATCCAGGGCGAGTGGGGATTGTTGTTGGAGAGGCGCACTCATCCAGGGCGAGTGGGGATTGTTGTTGGAGAGGCGCACTCATCCAGGGCGAGTGGAGATTGTTGTTGGAGAGGCGCACTCATCCAGGGCGAGTGGAGATTGTTGTTGGAGAGGCGCACTCATCCAGGGCGAGTGGAGATTGTTGTCGGAGAGGCGCACTCATCCAGGGCGAGTGGAGATTGTTGTTGGAGAGGCGCACTCATCCAGGGCGAGTGGAGATTGTTGTCGGAGAGGCGCACTCATCCAGGGCGAGTGGAGATTGTTGTCGGAGAGGCGCATTCATCCAGGGCGAGTGGAGATTGTTGTTGGAGAGGCGCACTCATCCAGGGTGAGTGGAGATTGTTGTTGGAGAGGCGCACTCATCCAGGGCGAGTGGAGATTGTTGTCGGAGAGGCGCACTCATCCAGGGTGAGTGGAGATTGTTGTTGGAGAGGCGCACTCATCCAGGGCGAGTGGAGATTGTTGTCGGAGAGGCGCACTCATCCAGGGTGAGTGGAGATTGTTGTTGGAGAGGCGCACTCATCCAGGGCGAGTGGAGATTGTTGTCAGAGAGGCGCACTCATCCAGGGTGTGTCCTGCTCTGGGGGCCACAGCATTTACACGGCTGGGTCCCAGTTCAGTGATGGTCAATGGTAACCCCCCCCCTCCCCCTCCCCCTCGCCCCTCAACTCCCCCCCCACCCTCTCCCGCTGCAGCCACTCCTCCAGACTGTCCGATCTTTTGTCCATTTTAATATTGAGTTGGGCTATATACAAGACGAACAGAAGGTTTCGCTGTCTGCAAGGTTCAGTGCCTGGCTGGAAGAGGATCGTGGACCCCCCCCCCCCCCCACCCCACCCTCCGCCTCCACCTCCCCTGACCAAAATAACACACACATAGACGTACACATCTCAAACCGCAGAGGAAGATCCCATACCCCTCTGGGCCGTCTCTGTGGATGAAGTGTGAGGTTAATCCACTTTGGGAGCGATAACAGGAAGGCAGGTTATTATTTGAAGGGAGGGAGGGGTGGAGACTCAGCGAGGTCTCGTGCGTAGAGCCAGAGAACGGAAGGGAAACCAGCTATCCCTCGGTTCTTTCAACCCACTCGCCTGGATGAGTGCGCCTCTCCAACAACAATCTCCACTCGCCCTGGATGAGTGCGCCTCTCCAACAACAATCCCCACTCGCCCTGGATGAGTGCGCCTCTCCAACAACAATCTCCACTCGCCCTGGATGAGTGCGCCTCTCCGACAACAATCTCCACTCGCCCTGGATGAGTGCGCCTCTCCGACAACAATCTCCACTCGCCCTGGATGAGTGCGCCTCTCCAACAACAATCTCCACTCGCCCTGGATGAGTGCGCCTCTCCGACAACAATCCCCACTCGCCCTGGATGTGTGCGCCTCTCCAACAACACTCTAGGAGCTCGACACCATCCAGGACAAAGCAGCCCCCACCCCCGGCCCCTGCTCTATCGACACGCTAACCACCAACACTCACTCCCTCCACCACCCACGCACAGCCGTGTGTACCCTCTACAAGATGCACCGCAGCGACTCACCGAGGCTCCTTCCACAGCCCCTTCCAAACCCCCCACCCCCACTTCTACCATCTAGCAGGACAAGGGTGGGGGGGGGGGCAGCAGACACATGGGGAGCCCCACCCACCTGGAGATTCCCCCTCCGAGTCACCCACCATCCCCGACTTGGAAATATACCAAGATTGGTGGCACAGTGGACATTGAAGAAGGTTATCTCCAATTGCAACACGATCTTGGTCAGTTGGGCCAGTGGGCTGGCGAGTGGCGGATACAGTTTAATTCAGATGAATGTGAGGTGATGCGTTTTGGTCGATGGAACCAGGGGCAGGACTCACTCAGTTAATGGTCGGGGGGAGAGTTACAGAACAGAGAGATCTCGGGGTAACAGGTTCATAGCTCCTTGAAAGTGGGGTCACAGGTGGACAGAGTGGTGAAGAAGGCATTCGGCATGCTTGGTTTCATCGGTCAGAACATTGAATACAGGAGTTGGGACGTCTTGTTGAAGTTGTACAAGACATTGGTAAGGCCACACTTGGAATACTGTGTACAGTTCTGGTCACCCTATTATAGAAAGGATATTATTAAACTAGAAAGAGCACAGAAAAGATTTACTAGGATGCTACCGGGGACTTGATGGATTGAGTTATAAGGAGAGGCTGGATAGACTGGGACTTTTTTCTCTGGAGCGTAGAGGGGTGATCTTATAGAGGTCTATAAAATAATGAGGGGCACAGATCAGCGAGATAGTCAATATCTTTTCCCCCAAAGGTAGGGGAGTCTAAAACTAGAGGGCAGAGGGTTTAAGGTGAGAGGGGAGAGGGTCCAGAGGGGCAATTTTTTCACCCAGAGGGTGGTGAGTGTCTGGAACGAGCTGCCAGAGGCAGTAGTAGAGGCGGGGACAATTTTAAGACGTGTTTAGACAGTTACATGGGTATGATGGGTATAGAGGGATATGGGGCAAATATGGGCAATTGGGATTAGTTTAGGGGTTTAAAACAAAGGGGTGGAATGGACAAGTTGGCGGAGGTTATAGTGGATACCTTGGTGGTTATTTTCCAGATGTCGCTGGATTCCGGGGAAGTGCCGGAAGATTGGAAAACGGCTAATGTTACGCCGTTGTTTAAGAAGGGTGCCAGGCAAAAGGCGGGGAATTATAGGCCGGTTAGTTTAACGTCTGTTGTAGGTAAAATGTTAGAATCTGTCATTAAGGAGGAAATAGCGAGGCATCTTGAAGGGAATTGCTTGATAGAGCAGACGCAGCACGGTTTCATTAAAGGGAAGTCGTGTCTGACAAATTTACTGGAGTTCTATGAGGATGTGTCTAGGGCGGTGGATAGAGGAGAGCCGGTGGATGTGGTCTTTCTTGATTTTCAGAAGGCGTTTGACAAGGTACCTCACAAGAGGTTATTACAGAAGGTCAGGGGACATGGAGTTGGGGGTAGGGTGTTAGCGTGGATAGAGGATTGGTTGTCAAATAGGAGGCAGAGAGTGGGGGTCAATGGGTGCTATTCGGATTGGCGGTTGGTGACTAGTGGGGTGCCCCAGGGGTCGGTGCTGGGGCCTCATCTATTTACCATTTATATAGATGATCTGGAGGAGGGAACTGAGTGTAGAGTGTCGAAATTTGCTGATGACACCAAGATTGGGGGAACGGCAAATTGTGCGGAGGGTGTGGAGAGTCTGCAGAAGGATCTAGATAGGCTGGGCAAATGGGCCAGGAAATGGCAAATGGAATTTAATGTTGGCAAGTGCGAGGTGGTCCACTTTGGTGGGAAGAATGGTAGGAAGGACTATTACTTACGAGGCGAAAAACTGCAGCAGGCGATGGTGCAGAGGGACCTCGGGGTCCTTGTGCATGAGTCGCAAAAACCCAGCTTGCAGGTGCAGCAGGTGGTCAGGAAGGCGAATGGGATGCTGGCCTTCATAGCGAGGGGGATTGAATATAAAAGTAGGGAGGTCTTGCTGCAGCTGTATAGGGCATTGGTGAGGCCGCAGCTGGAGTACTGTGTGCAGTTTTGGGCGCCGCACCTGCGCAAAGATATTTTGGCCCCGGAGGGAGTGCAGAGGAGGTTTACTAGGCTGATACCGGAGTTGAGGGGGTTGAGCTATGAGGAGAGGCTGAATAAACTAGGCTTGTACTCGTTAGAGTTTAGAAGAATGAGGGGAGATCTCATTGAGACATATAAGATGATGAATGGGATGGATAGGATAGAGGTGGAGAGGCTCTTCCCGCTCAGAAAGGACAGTAGGACTAGGGGGCACAGCCTCAAGATAAAGGGGAGGCGGTTTAGAACGGAGTTGAGGAGGAACTTCTTCACTCAAAGGGTGGTGAATCTCTGGAATTCTCTGCCCGTTGAAGTGGTGGAGGCTGCCTCGCTAAATATTTTTAAGTCGCGGGTTGATGGGTTTTTGATAAGAGAGGGGATTAAGGGTTATGGGGAGAGGGCGGGAAAGTGGAACTGAGCCACGACAGATCAGCCATGATCTTATTGAATGGCGGGGCAGGCTCGAAGGGCTAGATGGCCTACTCCTGCTCCTATTTCTTATGTTCTTATGTTCTTAAGTTGGGCCGAAGGGCCTATTTCCCTGCTGTAAACCTCTGTGACTTCATAACAGATACCCGGGAGTGAGTTACAGACTGGAATCTAATCGAGGGGTTCGGGGTGGTTTATATACAGAATAACAGATACCCGGGAGTGAGTTACAGACTGGAATCTAATCGAGGGGTTCGGGGTGGTTTATATATAGAATAACAGATACCCGGGAGTGAGTTACAGACTGGAATCTAATCGAGGGGTTCGGGGTGGTTTATATATAAAATAACAGATACCCGGGAGTGAGTTACAGACTGGAATCTAATCGAGGGGTTCGGGGTGGTTTATATACAGAATAACAGATACCCGGGAGTGAGTTACAGACTGGAATCTAATCGAGGGGTTCGGGGTGGTTTATATACAGAATAACAGATACCCGGGAGTGAGTTACAGACTGGAATCTAATCGAGGGGTTCGGGGTGGTTTATATATAGAATAACAGATACCCGGGAGTGAGTTACAGACTGGAATCTAATCGAGGGGTTCGGGGTGGTTTATATATAAAATAACAGATACCCGGGAGTGAGTTACAGACTGGAATCTAATCGAGGGGTTCGGGGTGGTTTATATACAGAATAACAGATACCCGGGAGTGAGTTACAGACTGGAATCTAATCGAGGGGTTCGGGGTGGTTTATATACAGAATAACAGATACCCGGGAGTGAGTTACAGACTGGAATCTAATCGAGGGGTTCGGGGTGGTTTATATATAGAATAACAGCTACCCGGGAGTGAGTTACAGACTGGAATCTAATCGAGGGGTTCGGGGTGGTTTATATATAGAATAACAGATACCCGGGAGTGAGTGACAGACTGGAATCTAATCGAGGGGTTCGGGGTGGTTTATATATAAAATAACAGATACCCGGGAGTGAGTTACAGACTGGAATCTAATCGAGGGGTTCGGGGTGGTTTATATACAGAATAACAGATACCCGGGAGTGAGTTACAGACTGGAATCTAATCGCGGGGTTCGGGGTGGTTTATATATAGAATAACAGATACCCGGGAGTGAGTTACAGACTGGAATCTAATCGAGGGGATCGGGGTGGTTTATATACAGAATAACAGATACCCGGGAGCGAGTTACAGACTGGAATCTAATCGAGGGGTTCGGGGTGGTTTATATACAGAATAACAGATACCCGGGAGTGAGTTACAGACTGGAATCTAATCGAGGGGTTCGGGGTGGTTTATATACAGAATAACAGATACCCGGGAGTGAGTTACAGACTGGAATCTAATCGAGGGGTTCGGGGTGGTTTATATACAGAATAACAGATACCCGGGAGTGAGTTACAGACTGGAATCTAATCGAGGGGTTCGGGGTGGTTTATATACAGAATAACAGATACCCAGGAGTGAGTTACAGACTGGAATCTAATCGAGGGGTTCGGGGTGGTTTATATAGGGAATAACAGATACCCGGGAGTGAGTTACAGACTGGAATCTAATCGAGGGGTTCGGGGTGGTTTATATATAGAATAACAGATACCCGGGAGTGAGTTACAGACTGGAATCTAATCGAGGGGTTCGGGGTGGTTTATATATAGAATAACAGATACCCGGGAGTGAGTTACAGACTGGAATCTAATCGAGGGGTTCGGGGTGGTTTATATATAGAATAACAGATACCCGGGAGTGAGTTACAGACTGGAATCTAATCGAGGGGTTCGGGGTGGTTTATGTATAGAATAACAGATACCCGGGAGTGAGTTACAGACTGGAATCTAATCGAGGGGTTCGGGGTGGTTTATATATAAAATAACAGATACCCGGGAGTGAGTTACAGACTGGAATCTAATCGAGGGGTTCGGGGTGGTTTATATACAGAATAACAGATACCCGGGAGTGAGTTACAGACTGGAATCTAATCGCGGGGTTCGGGGTGGTTTATATATAGAATAACAGATACCCGGGAGTGAGTTACAGACTGGAATCTAATCGCGGGGTTCGGGGTGGTTTATATATAGAATAACAGATACCCGGGAGTGAGTTACAGACTGGAATCTAATCGAGGGGATCGGGGTGGTTTATATACAGAATAACAGATACCCGGGAGTGAGTTACAGACTGGAATCTAATCGAGGGGTTCGGGGTGGTTTATATACAGAATAACAGATACCCGGGAGTGAGTTACAGACTGGAATCTAATCGAGGGGTTCGGGGTGGTTTATATACAGAATAACAGATACCCGGGAGTGAGTTACAGACTGGAATCTAATCGAGGGGTTCGGGGTGGTTTATATATAGAATAACAGATACCCGGGAGTGAGTTACAGACTGGAATCTAATCGAGGGGTTCGGGGTGGTTTTTATACAGAATAACAGATACCCGGGAGTGAGTTACAGACTGGAATCTAATCGAGGGGTTCGGGGTGGTTTATATACAGAATAACAGATACCCGGGAGTGAGTTACAGACTGGAATCTAATCGAGGGGTTCGGGGTGGTTTATATACAGAATAACAGATACCCGGGAGTGAGTTACAGACTGGAATCTAATCGAGGGGTTCGGGGTGGTTTATATATAGAATAACAGATACCTGGGAGTGAGTTACAGACTGGAATCTAATCGAGGGGTTCGGGGTGGTTTATATACAGAATAACAGATACCCGGGAGTGAGTTACAGACTGGAATCTAATCGAGGGGTTCGAGGTGGTTTATATACAGAATAACAGATACCCGGGAGTGAGTTACAGACTGGAATCTAATCGAGGGGTTCGGGGTGGTTTATATATAGAATAACAGATACCCGGGAGTGAGTTACAGACTGGAATCTAATCGAGGGGTTCGGGGTGGTTTATATACAGAATAACAGATACCCGGGAGTGAGTTACAGACTGGAATCTAATCGAGGGGTTCGGGGTGGTTTATATATAGAATAACAGATACCCGGGAGTGAGTTACAGACTGGAATCTAATCGAGGGGTTCGGGGTGGTTTATATACAGAATAACAGATACCCGGGAGTGAGTTACAGACTGGAATCTAATCGAGGGGTTCGGGGTGGTTTATATATAGAATAACAGATACCCGGGAGTGAGTTACAGACTGGAATCTAATTGAGGGGTTCGGGGTGGTTTATATATAGAATAGCAGATACCCGGGAGTGAGTTACAGACTGGAATCTAATCGAGGGGTTCGGGGTGGTTTATATACAGAATAACAGATACCCGGGAGCGAGTTACAGACTGGAATCTAATCGAGGGGTTCGGGGTGGTTTATATACAGAATAACAGATACCCGGGAGTGAGTTACAGACTGGAATCTAATCGAGGGGTTCGGGGTGGTTTATATATAGAATAACAGATACCCGGGAGTGAGTTACAGACTGGAATCTAATCGAGGGGTTCGGGGTGGTTTATATACAGAATAACAGATACCCGGGAGTGAGTTACAGACTGGAATCTAATCGAGGGGTTCGGGGTGGTTTATATATAGAATCACAGATACCCGGGAGTGAGTTACAGACTGGAATCTAATCGAGGGGTTCGGGGTGGTTTATATACAGAATAACAGATACCCGGGAGTGAGTTACAGACTGGAATCTAATCGAGGGGTTCGGGGTGGTTTATATACAGAATAACAGATACCCGGGAGTGAGTTACAGACTGGAATCTAATCGAGGGGTTCGGGGTGGTTTATATACAGAATAACAGATACCCGGGAGTGAGTTACAGACTGGAATCTAATCCAGGGGTTCGGGGTGGTTTATATATAGAATAACAGATACCCGGGAGTGAGTTACAGACTGGTATCTAATCCGGGGAGGGGGTGGTTCTGAAGTTGGCCGTTCGGGATGGTTAGTCAGTGGTTTTTTTATCCTCTCCTTTTACCCTCCCCCCCCCCCCAAACCCAGGAAGAAGTTGGCTCAGCGCCTCCAGGAGGCAGAGGAACAGGTAGAGGCCGTGAATGCCAAATGTTCCTCCCTGGAGAAGACCAAGCACCGTCTCCAGAACGAGATCGAGGACCTGATGATCGACGTGGAGCGCTCCAACGCAGCGGCAGCTGCTCTAGACAAGAAACAACGCAACTTCGACAAGGTCGGTCACCTCCCCGTTTCCCCCCCCCGCACAACACCCCATTGGGAGGAGCCCATTCGGACCACCCTGGTAGTCAGAGGTCCGGCCCTCAGTGGCGTACCTCCACGATCAGTGTTGGGGCCATCGTTTTTTCCTAAGCTGGTTTGTTTCTTTCGCTTGACTTCTTATCGTCACCGCGGGAAACATCTTTACCGGTTGTATCACAGCTCGGTATCGCTCTGAGCAAGATGGCAAGGAACTACAAGAGATGTGTAGGTTAGGGTGGATTGGCCGTGCTAAATTGTCCCTTAGCGTCCAAAGATGTGTAGGTTAGGGTGGATTGGCCATGCTAAATTGTCCCTTAGCGTCCAAAGATGTGTAGGTTAGGGTGGATTGGCCATGCTAAATTGTCCCTTAGCGTCCAAAGATGTGTAGGTTAGGGTGGATTGGCCATGCTAAATTGTCCCTTAGCGTCCAAAGATGTGTAGGTTAGGGTGGATTGGCCGTGCTAAATTGTCCCTTAGTGTCCCAAAGATGTGTAGCTTAGGGTGGATTGGCCGTGCTAAATTGTCCCTTAGTGACCAAAGATGTGTAGGTTAGGGTGGATTGGCCATGCTAAATTGCCCCTTAGGGTCCAAAGATGTGTAGGTTAGGGTGGATTGGCCGTGCTAAATTGTCCCTTAGTGTCCAAAGATGTGTAGGTTAGGGGGATTGGCCGTGCTAAATTGTCCCTTAGTGTCCAAAGATGTGTAGGTTAGGGTGGATTGGCCGTGCTAAATTGTCCCTTCGTGTCCAAAGATGTGCAGGTTAGGGTGGATTGGCCGTGCTAAATTGTCCCTTAGTGTCCCAAAGATGTGTAGGTTAGGGTGGATTGGCTGTGCTAAATTGTCCCTTAGTGTCCAAAGATGTGCAGGTTAGGGTGGATTGGCCGTGCTAAATTGTCCCTTCGTGTCCAAAGATGTGCAGGTTAGGGTGGATTGGCCGTGCTAAATTGTCCCTTAGTGTCCCAAAGATGTGTAGGTTAGGGTGGATTGGCCATGCTAAATTGTCCCTTCGTGTCCAAAGATGTGTAGGTTAGGGTGGATTGGCCGTGCTAAATTGCCCCTTAGTGTCCCAAAGATGTGTAGGTTAGGGTGGATTGGCCGTGCTAAGTTGCCCCTTAGTGTCCCAAAGATGTGTAGGTTAGGGTGGATTGGCCATGCTAAATTGTCCCTTAGTGTCCAAAGATGTGTAGGTTAGGGTGGATTGGCCGTGCTAAATTGCCCCTTAGTGTCCAAAGATGTGTAGGTTAGGGTGGATTGGCCGTGCTAAATTGCCCCTTAGTGTCCCAAAGATGTGTAGGTTAGGGTGGATTGGCCGTGCTAAATTGTCCCCTTAGTGTCCCAAAGATGTGTAGGTTAGGGTGGATTGGCCGTGCTAAATTGTCCCCTTAGTGTCCCAAAGATGTGTAGGTTAGGGTGGATTGGCCATGCTAAATTGTCCCTTAGTGTCCAAAGATGTGTAGGTTAGGGTGGATTGGCCGTGCTAAATTGTCCCTTAGTGTCCAAAGATGTGTAGGTTAGGGTGGATTGGCCGTGCTAAATTGCCCCTTAGTGTCCCAAAGATGTGTAGGTTAGGGTGGATTGGCCGTGCTAAATTGCCCCTTAGTGTCCAAAGATGTGTAGGTTAGGGTGGATTGGCCGTGCTAAATTGTCCCTTAGTGTCCAAAGATGTGTAGGTTAGGGTGGATTGGCCGTGCTAAATTGTCCCTTAGTGTCCAAAGATGTGTAGGTTAGGGTGGATTGGCCGTGCTAAATTGCCCCTTAGTGTCCAAAGATGTGCAGGTTAGGGTGGATTGGCCGTGCTAAATTGTCCCTCAGTGTCCAAAGATGTGTAGGTTAGGGTGGATTGGCCGTGCTAAATTGCCCCTTAGCGTCCAAAGATGTGTAGGTTAGGGTGGATTGGCCGTGCTAAATTGTCCCTTAGCGTCCAAAGATGTGTAGGTTAGGGTGGATTGGCCGTGCTAAATTGTCCCTTAGTGTCCCAAAGATGTGTAGGTTAGGGTGGATTGCTCCCTCACGTCTGGGAAACTAGCTGGGGTAAATGCATGGGGTTATGGGGATAGGTGCGATTGTTGTCAGTGCAGGCTCGATGGGCTGAATGGTCTCCCCTCCTGCCCTGTGGGGAACCCTGTGACCCCACGATATTCACTTCGGCGGATCACTTTATGCTGCTGCTGAACCGTAGCCGCAACGAGTGCTCCCCTCGCCCGCCCCTCTACGCAAACCTACCCCCCCCCCCCCCCCCCCCCCCCCACAGTGACCTCTCTCTCTGTCCTTCTCCCCCCTCAGGTCCTGGCTGAGTGGAAGCAGAAGTACGAGGAGTCGCAGACCGAGCTGGAGGCGGCCCAGAAAGACGCTCGCTCGCAGAGCACTGAGCTTTTCAAGCTGAAGAACGCCTACGAGGAAGCCCTGGACCACCTCGAGACCCTCAAGAGGGAGAACAAGATCCTGCAAGGTAGGCTGGCCTCCCTGGCGCAGCGGGCCACGTCTGGAAGCTTGGATTGGTTCGTTTGCCATTGCCCTCGGACCCTGCTGTTTCCCATCGCAGCCCTAGGTCGCCCTTAGATCCTCTGTGAAGATTTGTCTCTGGAGACCTCTCCAATTTACAATTACTCTCTAGGTGACCCGTAGATCAAAATGCGTCCCATTAGACTCTAGTTAACCTGAGACCTCTCCAATTTACAATTACTCTCTAGATGACCCTTAGATCAAAATGCGTACCATTGGACTCTAGTTGACCTGAGACCTCTCCAATTTACAATTACTCTCTAGATGACCCTTAGATCAAAATGCGAACCATTAGACT
This sequence comes from Carcharhinus amblyrhynchos, assembly GCF_965287045.1. Classification (NCBI taxonomy): domain Eukaryota; kingdom Metazoa; phylum Chordata; class Chondrichthyes; order Carcharhiniformes; family Carcharhinidae; genus Carcharhinus; species Carcharhinus amblyrhynchos. The sequence continues at coordinate 20,892 of NW_027650886.1, forward strand.
CGAGTTGACCTGAGACCTCCCAATTTACAATTACTCTCGAGGTGACCCTTAGATCAAAATGCATCCCATTAGACTCGAGTTGACCTGGAGACCTCTCCAATTTACAATTACTCTCGAGGTGACCCTGAGATCAAAATGCGAACCACTGGACTCTAGTTGACCTGAGACCTCTCTAATTTACAATTAGCCTCCAGATGACCCTTAGATCAAAATGTATACTATTAGACTCTAGTTGACCTGGAGACCTCTGCAATTTACAATTACTCTCTAGGTGACCCTTAGATCAAAATGCATCCATTAGACTCTAGTTGACCTGAGACCTCCCAATTTACAATTACTCTCGAGGTGACCCTTAGATCAAAATGCGTACCATTAGACTCTAGTTGACCTGGAGACCTCTCCAATTTACAATTACTCTCTCGGTGACCCTGTGATCAAAATGCGTACCATTCGCCTCGAGTTGACCTGAGACCTCTCCAATTTACAATTACTGTCTAGGTGACCCTGAGATCAAAATGCGTACCATTAGACTCTAGTTGACCTGGAGACCTCTCCAATTTACAATTACTCTCTAGATGACCCTGAGATCAAAATGCGTACCATTAGACTCGAGTTGACCTGAGACCTCTCCAGTTTACAATTAGCCTCTAGGTGACCCTGAGATCAACATGCGTATCATTAGACCCTCGTTGACCTGAGACCTCCCAATTTACAATTACTCTCGAGGTGACCCTGAGATCAAAATGCGAACCATTAGAGTCCAGTTGTACTGAGACCTCTGCAATTTACAATTCCTCTCTCGGTGACCCTGAGATCAACATGTGTACCATTAGACTCGAGTTGACCTGAGACCTCCCAATTTACAATTACTCTCTAGGTGACCCTGAGATCAAAATGCGAACCATTGGACTCTACTTCACCTGAGACCTCTCCAATTTACAATTACTCTCTAGGTGACCCTTAGATCAACATGCGTACCATTAGCCTCCAGTTGACCTGGAGACCTCGCCAATTTAAAATTACTCTCTAGGTGACCCTTAGATCAGCATGTGTACCATTGGACTCTAGTTGACCTGGAGACCTCTGCAATTTACAATTATCTCTCAGTGACCCTTGGACCAAAATGCACCCATTAGACTCTAGTTGACCTGAGACCTCTCCAATTTACAATTACTCTCTAGATTACCCTGAGATCAAAAGGCGTACCATTAGACTCTAGTTGACCTGGAGACCTCTGCAATTTACAATTAATCTCTAGATGACCCTGAGATCAAAATCCATACCATTAGACTCTAGTTGACCCGTAAATTCTCCGATCTACGGAATGGTGGACCCAAAACAGCGACAAGAAACAATGCAACGGACAGGGGAAAGAGGAGGCCACTCGGCCCACTCGCCTGTTCCAACCAGCGAATAAAATGACGGATAATCCCTTCTCTCTCAAGGACATTTCAACTCAATGCACAATTCATTCTGTGGTCAAAAGTATCAACTGGATTCTGAGTTGAGTGGATTCCATGGTGGGGCATCCAGACCACCCCTGGGGAGAGAAATCCAAAGATTTACAAACCTTTGATAACGACATTTCTCCTCACCTCAGTCCCAAATGGCCACCCCCTTATCCTGAGTCTGTGGCCCCTACCCCAGGGCTGTAGACACCCTGACTCAGTGGACACCAACCCTCAGCATCTCCATGCCAAGAACATCAATGATCTTATGTTTCAATGAGAACTCTTCCCAAGAAAATGTGGCGCTCCCTCAGCACCAACCCTCCCCACACAGTGCGGCGCTCCCTCAGCACCAACCCTCCCCACACAGTGCGGCGCTCCCTCAGCACCAACCCTCCCCACACAATGCAGCACTCCCTCAGCACTGACCCTCCCCACACAGTGCGGCGCTCCCTCAGCACCAACCCTCCCCACACAGTGCGGCACTCCCTCAGCACTGACCCTCCCCACACAGTGCGGCGCTCCCTCAGCACTGACCCTCCCCACACACAGTGCGGCGCTCCCTCAGCACTGACCCTCCCCACACAGTGCGGCGCTCCCTCAGCACTGACCCTCCCCGCACAGTGCGGCGCTCCCTCAGCACTGACCCTCCCCACACAGTGCGGCGCTCCCTCAGCACTGACCCTCCCCACACACATTGCGGCGCTCCCTCAGCACCGACCCTCCCACACAGTGCGGCGCTCCCTCAGCACTGACCCTCCCCACACACAGTGCGGTGCTCCCTCAGCACCGACCCTCCCACACAGTGCGGCGCTCCCTCAGCACCGACCCTCCCCACACAGTGCGACGCTCCCTCAGCACTGACCCTCCCCACACAGTGCGGTGCTCCCTCAGCACTGACCCTCCCCACACAGTGCGGCGCTCCCTCAGCACTGACCCTCCCCACACAGTGCGGCGCTCCCTCAGCACCGACCCTCCCCACACACAGTGCGGCGCTCCCTCAGCACTGACCCTCCCCACACAGTGCGGCGCTCCCTCAGCACCGACCCTCCCCACACAGTGCGGCGCTCCCTCAGCACCGACCCTCCCACACAGTGCGGCGTTCCCTCAGCACTGACCCTCCCCACACAGTGCGGCGCTCCCTCAGCACCGACCCTCCCCACACACAGTGCGGCGCTCCCTCAGCACTGACCCTCCCCACACACAGTGCGGCGCTCCCTCAGCACTGACCCTCCCCACACAGTGCGGCGCTCCCTCAGCACTGACCCTCCCCACACAGTGCGGCGTTCCCTCAGCACTGACCCTCCCCACACAGTGCGGCGCTCCCTCAGCACCGACCCTCCCCACACAGTGCGGCGCTCCCTCAGCACCGACCCTCCCCACACAGTGCGGCGCTCCCTCAGCACCGACCCTCCCCACACAGTGCGGCGCTCCCTCAGCACCGACCCTCCCCACACAGTGCGGCGCTCCCTCAGCACTGACCCTCCCACACAGTGCGGCGCTCCCTCAGCACTGACCCTCCCCACACAGTGCGGCGCTGGAATACTCACGGATATTCTTTCCAACAGAGGAGATTGCCGATCTGACGGAACAGCTGGCAGAAGGTGGAAAAAGTATTCACGAGCTGGAAAAGATCAGGAAACAGCTGGAGCAGGAGAAGCAGGATCTCCAGACAGCCCTGGAGGAAGCAGAGGTAAGACCCAGGGTCACTCCCAGACCGAGCACAGACAGTGTAGAGGGAGCTTTACTCTGTATCTAACCCCGTGGTGTACCTGTCCTGGGAGTGTTTGATGGGGGGGACAGTGTAGAGGGAGCTTTACTCTGTATCTAACCCCGTGCTGTACCTGTCCTGGGAGTGTTTGATGGGGGGGGACAGTGTAGAGGGAGCTTTACTCTGTATCTAACCCCGTGCTGTACCTGTCCTGGGAGTGTTTGATGGGGGACAGTGTAGAGGGAGCTTTACTCTGTATCTAACCCCGTGCTGTCCCTGTCCTGGGAGTGTTTGATGGGGGGGACAGTGTAGAGGGAGCTTTACTCCTGTATCTAACCCTGTGCTGTCCCTGTCCTGGGAGTGTTTGATGGGGGGGACAGTGTAGAGGGAGCTTTACTCTGTATCTAACCCCGTGCTGTCCCTGTCCTGGGAGTGTTTGATGGGGGGGACAGTGTAGAGGGAGCTTTACTCTGTATCTAACCCCGTGCTGTACCTGTCCTGGGAGTGTTTGATGGGGGGACAGTGTAGAGGGAGCTTTACTCTGTATCTAACCCCGTGCTGTACCTGTCCTGGGAGTGTTTGATGGGGGGGACAGTGTAGAGGGGGCTTTACTCTGTATCTAACCCCGTGCTGTACCTGTCCTGGGAGTGTTTGATGGGGGACAGTGTAGAGGGAGCTTTACTCTGTATCTAACCCCGTGCTGTACCTGTCCTGGGAGTGTTTGATGGGGACAGTGTAGAGGGAGCTTTACTCTGTATCTAACCCCGTGCTGTACCTGTCCTGGGAGTGTTTGATGGGGGGACAGTGTAGAGGGAGCTTTACTCTGTATCTAACCCCGTGCTGTACCTGTCCTGGGAGTGTTTGATGGGGGGGACAGTGTAGAGGGGGCTTTACTCTGTATCTAACCCCGTGCTGTACCTGTCCTGGGAGTGTTTGATGGGGGGACAGTGTAGAGGGAGCTTTACTCTGTATCTAACCCCGTGCTGCGTTCCGCCTGCCTCAGGCTACTCTGGAGCATGAGGAAGGGAAGATCCTGAGATCCCAGCTCGAGTACAACCAGATCAAGGCGGACATGGAACGGAAGGTAGCGGAGAAGGATGAGGAAATGGAGCAGGCGAAGAGGAACCAGCAGCGAGTCGTCGACACCCTCCAGACCTCCCTGGAGTCTGAGACCCGCAGCCGGAATGAGGCCCTTCGCCTGAAGAAGAAAATGGAGGGCGACCTGAACGAGATGGAGGTGCAGCTCAACATGTCGAACCGGCAGGCCAGCGAGGCTCACCGCCTGCTCAAATCTCTCCAAGTCAGCATTAAGGTACGGACCAAACCCCCCTCCCCACCCCCCACCTCTCAGACTGCACTCCCCGTCCGACTGTCTATCTCAGGGTCAGTGCTGAGGGAGCCCCGCACTGTGTGTGGGGAGGGTCAGTGCTGAGTGAGCGCCGCACTGTGTGTGGGGAGGGTCAGTGCTGAGGGAGCGCCGCACTGTGTGTGGGGAGGGTCAGTGCTGAGGGAGCACCGCACTGTGTGTGGGGAGGGTCAGTGCTGAGGGAGCGCCGCACTGTGTGTGGGGAGGGTCAGTGCTGAGTGAGCGCCGCACTGTGTGGGGAGGGTCAGTGCTGAGGGAGCGCCGCACTGTGTGTGGGGAGGGTCGGTGCTGAGTGAGCGCCGCACTGTGTGTGGGGAGGGTCAGTGCTGAGGGAGCGCCGCACTGTGTGTGGGGAGGGTCAGTGCTGAGGGAGCACCGCACTGTGTGTGGGGAGGGTCAGTGCTGAGGGAGCGCCGCACTGTGTGTGGGGAGGGTCAGTGCTGAGGGAGCACCGCACTGTGTGGGGAGGGTCGGTGCTGAGGGAGCGCCGCACTGTGTGTGGGGAGGGTCAGTGCTGAGGGAGCGCCGCACTGTGTGGGGAGGGTCGGTGCTGAGGGAGCGCCGCACTGTGTGGGGAGAGTCAGTGCTGAGGGAGCCCCGCACTGTGTGGGGAGGGTCAGTGCTGAGGGAGCGCCACACTGTGTGGGGAGGGTCGGTGCTGAGGGAGCGCCGCACTGTGTGTGGGGAGGGTCGGTGCTGAGGGAGGGCCGCACTGTGTGTGGGGAGGGTCAGTGCTGAGGGAGCGCCGCACTGTGTGTGGGAGGGTCAGTGCTGAGGGAGCGCCGCACTGTGTGTGGGGAGGGTCGGTGCTGAGGGAGCGCCGCACTGTGTGTGGGGAGGGTCGGTGCTGAGGGAGGGCCGCACTGTGTGTGGGGAGGGTCAGTGCTGAGGGGAGCGCCGCACTGTGTGTGGGGAGGGTCAGTGCTGAGGGAGCGCCGCACTGTGTGTGGGGGGGTCAGTGCTGAGGGAGCGCCGCACTGTGTGGGGAGGGTCAGTGCTGAGGGAGCGCCGCACTGTGTGTGGGGAGGGTCGGCGCTGAGGGAGCGCCGCACTGTGTGGGGAGGGTCGGTGCCGAGGGAGCGCCGCACTGTGTGGGGAGGGTCAGTGCTGAGGGAGCGCCGCACTGTGTGGGGAGGGTCGGTGCCGAGGGAGCGCCGCACTGTGTGGGGAGGGTCAGTGCCGAGGGAGCGCCGCACTGTGTGGGGAGGGTCAGTGCTGAGGGAGGGCCGCACTGTGTGGGGAGGGTCGGTGCTGAGGGAGCGCCGCACTGTGTGGGGAGGGTCAGTGCTGAGGGAGGGCCGCACTGTGTGGGGAGGGTCGGTGCTGAGGGAGCGCCGCACTGTGTGGGGAGGGTCAGTGCTGAGGGAGCCCCGCACTGTGTGGGGAGGGTCAGTGCTGAGGGAGGGCCGCACTGTGTGGGGAGGGTCAGTGCTGAGGGAGGGCCGTATCGTGGTGGGATTTGAACCCCGGGTGCCCGGACGATCGGGATTCCTCGTCTCCCGATAATGCCAGCTGAGCATTGGCACGGCGTTGATCCGATCGTCTTCCAGTTTGGCCAGACTGGAGAGTGAATCCCGCGCCCCGCGCTCTCTCTCCGTACCCCTCACCCAGTATTCACCTCCGGTTCTCTCTCTCCCTCCGTCCCCCCCCCTCAGGACACCCAGTTGCAGCTGGACGATGCCCTGAGGGGGAACGATGACCTGAAGGAGAACATTGCCATCCTTGAGCGACGGAACAACCTTCTCCAGGCGGAGCTGGAGGAGCTGCGGGCAGTGCTGGAACAGACCGAACGGGCACACAAACTGGCAGAGACAGAGCTGATCGAGAGCAGCGAGCGCGTGCAACTCCTTCACTCGCAGGTATCGAAGACCCTCCCTCTAATCCCCTAACTCTCCATCGAAGACCCTCCCTCTAATCCCCTAACTCTCCATCGAAGACCATCCCTCTAATCCCCTAACTCTCCATCGAAGACCATCCCTCTAATCCCCTCACTCTCCCATCGAAGACCCTCCCTCTAATCCCCTAACTCTCCCATCGAAGACCCTCCCTCTAATCCCCTAACTCTCCATCGAAGACCATCCCTCTAATCCCCTAACTCTCCCATCGAAGACCATCCCTCTAATCCCCTAACTCTCCCATCGAAGACCCTCCCTCTAATCCCCTAACTCTCCATCGAAGACCCTCCCTCTAATCCCCTCACTCTCCCATCGAAGACCCTCCCTCTAATCCCCTAACTCTCCATCGAAGACCATCCCTCTAATCCCCTAACTCTCCATCGAAGACCATCCCTCTAATCCCCTAACTCTCCATCGAAGACCCTCCCTCTAATCCCCTAACTCTCCATCGAAGACCCTCCCTCTAATCCCCTAACTCTCCATCGAAGACCCTCCCTCTAATCCCCTAACTCTCCATCGAAGACCCTCCCTCTAATCCCCTAACTCTCCATCGAAGACCCTCCCTCTAATCCCTAACTCTCCATCGAAGACCATCCCTCTAATCCCCTAACTCTCCATCGAAGACCATCCCTCTAATCCCCTCACTCTCCCATCGAAGACCCTCCCTCTAATCCCCTAACTCTCCCATCGAAGACCCTCCCTCTAATCCCCTAACTCTCCATCGAAGACCATCCCTCTAATCCCCTAACTCTCCATCGAAGACCATCCCTCTAATCCCCTCACTCTCCCATCGAAGACCCTCCCTCTAATCCCCTAACTCTCCCATCGAAGACCCTCCCTCTAATCCCCTAACTCTCCATCGAAGACCATCCCTCTAATCCCCTAACTCTCCCATCGAAGACCCTCCCTCTAATCCCCTAACTCTCCATCGAAGACCCTCCCTCTAATCCCCTAACTCTCCATCGAAGACCATCCCTCTAATCCCCTAACTCTCCATCGAAGACCCTCCCTCTAATCCCCTAACTCTCCATCGAAGACCATCCCTCTAATCCCCTAATTCTCCCATCGAAGACCCTCCCTCTAATCCCCTAACTCTCCATCGAAGACCCTCCCTCTAATCCCCTAACTCTCCATCGAAGACCATCCCTCTAATCCCCTAACTCTCCATCGAAGACCATCCCTCTAATCCCCTAACTCTCCATCGAAGACCATCCCTCTAATCCCCTAACTCTCCATTGAAGACCATTCCTCTAATCCCCTAACTCTCCATCGAAGACCATCCCTCTAATCCCCTCACTCTCCCATCGAAGACCATCCCTCTAATCCCCCTAACTCTCCCTTCCTCTCCCTCGCTGTCTCCCTCTCTGTCTCTCACTCTCGCTCCGTCTCTCTCTCTGTCCCTCTGACCCATGTTGCTCTGGGTTTAACATTTAGCCTCCTCTCTGCCCCCAGAACACAGGCCTCATTAACCAGAAGAAGAAGCTGGAGGGGGACATTAACCAGCTCCAGACGGAGGTCGAGGATTCCATCCAGGAGTGTCGCAACGCTGAGGAAAAGGCCAAGAAAGCCATCACGGACGTGAGTCCTTCCGCCGTAGGGGGAGAGGGCCAGGGGCTGGGGAGGAGAAAGTGAGTGGCTGGCCAATGGCTGGATGCTGCCTTGGGGACCAGGCCACGTTCACACGCAGGCCCAAGGCCTGAGGTCCGTGGAATAAGCCTGAGGCTTGTAGTGTGGGCCCGAGGCCTGTAGAGCCTGGAGCCAAGGTGTGAGGAATCGACTCGGGGCCTCAGCCCTGCGGAGTTGAAATCCATCACCGGGAGTAGGCCTGAGGCCTGTGGGGTATGCTGTCAGCCTTGGAGTAGGCCTGAGGCCTGAGATCTGTGGAGTAGGCTTGAGGAGTAGGCCCGAGGCCTTGGAATAGAACTGAAGAATGGATAGGCCTGAGGCCTGTGGAGTAGGCTACAAGCCTTGGAATGGAACTGAGGCCTGTTGAGTTGGCTAATAAGCCTTGGAATAGGCCTGAAGCCTGAGACTAATGGAGTAGGTTTGAGAAGTAGGCCCCAAGCCTTGGAACAGATCCGAGGCTTGAAGTATGGAGCAGAGGCATGAGGAATAGGCCTGGGGCCTGTGGAGTAGGCTATAAGTCCTGGAATAGGCTATAAGTCCTGGAATAGGCCAAAGACCTGAGACTAATGGTGTAAGCATGAGGAATAAGCCTGAGGCCTGTGGAGTAGGATATGTGCTTTGGAATAGGCCCGAAGCCTGACAGTAAAGGAATAAGCATGAGGCCTGTGGAGTAGGCTATAAGCCTTAGAATAGGCCTGTGGCCTGTTGAGTTGGCCTGACGAGAAAGCTATAAGTCTTGGAATAGGCCTGAGGCCTGTTGTGTAGGCTACAAGCCTCAGAATAGGCCCGAAGCCTGAGCCTAATGGAGTAAGCTTGTTAATAGGCCCGAGGCCTTGGAGTCAATCTGAGGCTTGAAGTATGGAGCCACTGCATGAGGGATAGGACTGAGGCCTGTGAAGGAGGCTGTAAGCTTAGAATAGGCCTGAGGCCTGTGGAGTAGAGCTGACAGGAAGGCTACAGAACATAGAACATAGAACATTACAGCGCAGTACAGGCCCTTCGGCCCTCAATGTTGCGCCGACCAGTGGAACCAATCTAATGACCCTCGAACCTAAACTATTCCAATGTTATCCGTATGCCTATCCACTGACCATTTGAACGCCCTTAAAGTTGGCGAGCTATAAGCCTTGGAATAGGCCCGAAGCCTGAGAGTAAAGGAGTAGGCTTGAGGGGTAGGCCTGAAGCCTGTGGAGTAGGCCTGAGGAATAGGCCCGAGGCCTCGGAATATGTCTGAGGCTCGAAGCCTGGAGCGTTTAGGGCCTGGGCGCGAGGACTGGGCCCGAGGCCTGTGGAGTAGGCCCGAGGCCTCGGAATAGATCTGAGGCTCGAAGCCTGTAGCCTTTAGGGCCAAGGCGCGAGGACTGGGCCCGAGGCCTGTGGAGTAGGCCCGAGGCCTGTGGGCAGATCTTGCTCAGGTCCTGAGGCCCCCGTTTCAGTCGGCCTGAGGCCTGCTCTGTCTGTGTGGGGGAGGCGCAGGCTGTTCCTGCCCCAGGCCTCGGGCTCCTGCCTGGCGGTTTTGGGGGGAGAGTTTGGGTGACTGACATTCCTTCCCGCCCTGGGGCAGGCGGCCATGATGGCGGAGGAGCTGAAGAAGGAGCAGGACACCAGCGCCCACCTGGAGAGGATGAAGAAGAACATGGAGCAGACCATCAAGGACCTCCAGCACCGGCTGAACGAGGCTGAGCAGATCGCCATGAAGGGAGGCAAGAAACAGATCCAGAAACTGGAGAGCAGGGTGAGGACCGGCATCCCGGGGGGGGGGGGGGAGACAGAGACAGACAGACAGACGGGTGGTAGGGGGGTTGCAGACAGAGACGGGGGGGAGAGACAGAGAGAGGGGGAGACAGAGACAGAGAGAGGGGGAGAGAGAGAGGGAGACGGGGGAAGAGACCGGGGGAGGGGGAGACAGAGTGGGGGGTGGAGAGACGGGGCAGAGAGACAGAGAGGGGCGGGGGGAGACAAAGAGAGGAGGGGGGAGACAGAGAGAGACAGACAGACAGACGGGGGGGGGGGGCGGAGAGACAGAGGTGGGGGTAGAGACAGAGAGAGAGGGGGAAGAGAGAGAGGGGGGGAGAGAGAGAGAGAGGGGGAAGAGAGAGAGGGGGGGGGGAACAGAGAGAGAGGGGGGGAGACAGAGATGGGGAGGGAGAGACACAAAGTGAGCGAGCGCCACAGAGAGACAGAGAGCGCCACAGAGAGACAGAGAGAGCCACAGAGAGACAGAGAGCGCCACAGAGAGACAGAGAGAGCCACAGAGAGACAGAGAGCGCCACAGAGAGACAGAGAGCGCCACAGAGAGACAGAGAGCGCGCCAGAGAGACAGAGAGCGCGCCAGAGAGACAGAGAGCGCCACAGAGAGACAGAGAGCGCCACAGAGAGACAGAGAGAGAGAGAGAGAGACAGAGAGAGCCACAGAGAGACAGAGAGCGCGACAGAGAGACAGAGAACACCACAGAGAGACAGAGAGCGCGCCAGAGAGACAGAGAGCGCGCCAGAGAGACAGAGAGCGCCACAGAGAGACAGAGAGCGCCACAGAGAGACAGAGAGCGCCACAGAGAGTCAGAGAGCGCCACAGAGAGTCAGAGAGCGCCACAGAGAGACAGAGAGCGCGACAGAGAGACAGAGAGCGCGCCAGAGAGACAGAGAGCGCGACAGAGAGACAGAGAGCGCGCCAGAGAGACAGAGAGCGCGCCAGAGAGACAGAGAGCGCCACAGAGAGACAGAGAGCGCCACAGAGAGTCAGAGAGCGCCACAGAGAGTCAGAGAGCGCCACAGAGAGACAGAGAGCGCGCCAGAGAGACAGAGAGCGTGACAGAGAGACAGAGAGAGAGAGACAGAGAGACAGAGAGCGCCACAGAGAGACAGAGAGAGAGAGACAGAGAGCGCGACAGAGACAGAGAGCGCGCCAGAGAGACAGAGAGCGCGCCAGAGAGACAGAGAGCGTGCCAGAGAGACAGAGAGCGCCACAGAGAGACAGAGAGACAGAGAGCGCCACAGAGAGACAGAGAGAGAGAGTCAGAGAGAGCGCCACAGAGAGTCAGAGAGCGCGCCAGAGAGACAGAGAGCGCGCCAGAGAGACAGAGAGCGCGCCAGAGAGACAGAGAGCGCCACAGAGAGACAGAGAGAGAGAGACAGAGAGACAGAGAGCGCCACAGAGAGACAGAGAGCGCCACAGAGAGACAGAGAGCGCCACAGAGAGACAGAGAGCGCGACAGAGAGACAGAGAGCGCCACAGAGAGAGACAGAGAGCGCCACAGAGAGTCAGAGAGCGAGAGAGAGACAGAGAGCGCCACAGAGAGACAGAGAGACAGAGAGGGCGAGAGAAAGAGTGAGAGATGTGTTGTATGAGTTGTCCTGACTCCCCGTTGGGGCCCAGTTGTGAGGTAGGCCGGGACGGAGCCTGGGCCTCTCCGAGGCCTGACCGAGCGGCGCTACCTCCCCTCTCACAGTGCTAACGCCCTCTCTCTTTCCCTCTCCTCCCTCCTCTGGGCAGGTACGAGACCTGGAGAATGAACTGGAAGCGGAGCAGCGCCGGTGTACCGAGGCGGTGAAGGGAGCTCGCAAATACGAGAGAAGGATCAAGGAGCTCACCTATCAGGTGAGGACCTGCCCCTGAACCCCGGGGCCACTCATGGTTTATCCCCCGAATCCCTCCCTCCGAGGAACGGACAGAGAGATCAGGCTTAAACCTGGTGGAGTCGCAACGGGATCTGGATCGACTGGGCCAGTGGGCTGGCGAGTGGCGGATGCAGTTTAATTCAGATCAATGAGAGGCGATGGATTTTGGTCGATGGAACCAGGGGCAGGACTCACTCAGTTAATGGTCGGGGAGAGTTACAGAACAGAGAGATCTCGGGGTAACAGGTTCATAGCTCCTTGAAAGTGGGGTCACAGGTGGACAGAGTGGTGAAGAAGGCATTCGGCATGCTTGGTTTCATCGGTCAGAACATTGAATACAGGAGTTGGGACGTCTTGTTGAAGTTGTACAAGACATTGGTAAGGCCACACTTGGAATACTGTGTACAGTTCTGGTCACCCTATTATAGAAAGGATATTATTAAACTAGAAAGAGTGCAGAAAAGATTTACTAGGATGCTCCCGGGACTTGATGGATTGAGTTATAAGGAGAGGCTGGATAGACTGGGACTTTTTTCTCTGGAGCATAGAGGGGTGATCTTATAGAGGTCTATAAAATAATGAGGGGCACAGATCAGCGAGATAGTCAATATCTTTTCCCCAAAGGTAGGGGAGTCTAAAACTAGAGGGCAGAGGTTTAAGGGGAGAGGGGAGAGGGTCCAGAGGGGCAATTTTTTCACCCAGAGGGTGGTGAGTGTCTGGAACGAGCTGCCAGAGGCAGTAGTAGAGGCGGGTACAATTTTAAAAAAGCATTTAGACAGTTACATGGGTACGATGGGTATAGAGGGATATGGGGCAAATGCGGGCAATTGGGATTAGCTTAGGATAAAACTGGGAAAAAGAAGTCCCAGCTCGGCTCAGGTCACTGTCTCTGTGGAGTTGGCACATTCTCCCCATGTCTGCGTGGGTTTCCTCCAGGTGCTCCGGTTTCCTCCCACAGCCCGAAAGATGTTCGGGATAGATGGATTGGCCATGCTAAATTGTCCCTTAGTGTCCCAAAGATGTGTAGGTTAGGGTGGATTGGCCATGCTAAATTGTCCCTTAGTGTCCCAAAGATGTGTAGGTTAGGGTGGATTGGCCGTGCTAAATTGTCCCTTAGTGTCCCAAAGATGTGTAGGTTAGGGTGGATTGGCCGTGCTAAATTGCCCCTTAGTGTCCAAAGATGTGTAGGTTAGGGTGGATTGGCCGTGCTAAATTGCCCCTTAGTGTCCAAAGATGTGTAGGTTAGGGTGGGGATTGGCCATGCTAAATTGTCCCTTAGTGTCCCAAAGATGTGTAGGTTAGGGTGGATTGCCGTGCTAAATTGTCCCTTAGTGTCCCAAAGATGTGTAGGTTAGGGTGGATGGCCGTGCTAAATTGTCCTTAGTGTCCCAAAGATGGTGTAGGTAGGGTGGATTGGCCGTGCTAAATTGTCCCTTAGTGTCCCAAAGATGTGTAGGTTAGGGTGGATTGGCCATGCTAAATTGTCCTCTAGCGTCCAAAGATGTGTAGGTTAGAGGGGATTGGCCATGCTAAATTGCCCCTTAGTGTCCAAAGATGTGTAGGTTAGGGTGGATTGGCCATGCTAAATTGTCCCTTAGTGTCCAAAGATGTGTAGGTTAGGGTGGATTGGCCATGCTAAATTGTCCCTTAGTGTCCAAAGATGTGTAGGTTAGGGTGGATTGGCCATGCTAAATTGTCCCTTAGTGTCCCAAAGATGTGTAGGTTAGGGGGATTGATGGGTAAATATGAAGGGTTGTGGGGATAGGGCCTGGTGGGATTGTGGTCAGTGCAGGTTCGATGGGGTGAATGGCCTCCGTCTCCACTGTAGGGTTTCTATGATGAATGCTGGCTCCTACACGATCGTTAGTCGGTGTGCGCCCGGTTACTCACTGACGCTCACTAAGTCTCTCTCTCTGCCGTCAAGACTGAAGAGGACAGGAAGAACAACCTCCGTCTCCAGGACCTCGTCGACAAGCTACAACTCAAAGTGAAAGCTTACAAGCGATCATCAGAGGAAGCGGTAAGTACTGGAGGGTCAGTGCTGAGGGAGCGCCGCACTGTGTGTGGGGAGGGTCAGTGCTGAGGGAGCGCCGCACTGTGTGGGGAGGGTCAGTGCTGAGGGGAGCGCCGCACTGTGTGGGGAGGGTCAGTGCTGAGGAGCGCCGCACTGTGTGGGAGGGTCAGTGCTGAGGGAGGCGCCGCACTGTGTGGGGAGGGTCAGTGCTGAGGGAGCGCCGCACTGTGTGGGGGGGTCAGTGCTGAGGGAGCGACGCACTGTGTGGGGAGGTCAGTGCTGAGGGAGCGCCGCACTGTGTGGGGAGGGTCAGTGCTGAGGGGAGCGGCCGCACTGTGTGGGGAGGGTCAGTGCTGAGGGAGCGCCGCACTGTGTGGGGAGGGTCAGTGCTGAGGGAGCGCCGCACTGTGTGGGGAGGGTCAGTGCTGAGGGAGCGCCGCACTGTGTGTGGAGGGTCAGTGCGGAGGGAGCGCCGCATTGTGGGGAGGGTCAGGTGAGGGAGCGCCGCACTGTGTGTGGGGAGGGTCAGTGCTGAGGAGCGCCGCACTGGGTGGGGAGGGTCAGTTGCTGAGGAGCGCCGCACTGTGTGGGAGGGTCAGTGCTGAGGGAGCGCCGCACTGTGTGGGGAGGGTCAGTGCTGAGGGAGCGCCGCACTGTGTGGGGAGGGTCAGTGCTGAGGAGGCACCGCACTGTGGGGGAGGGTCAGTGCTGGGGAGCGCCGCACGTGTGGGGAGGGTCAGTGCTGAGGGAGCGCCGCACCTGTGTGGGGAGGGTCAGTGCTGAGGGAGCGCCGCACTGTGTGGGGAGGGTCAGTGCTGAGGGAGCGCCGCACTGTGTGGGGAGGGTCAGTGCTGAGGGAGCGCTGCACTGTGTGGGGAGGGTCAGTGCTGAGGGAGCGCTGCACTGTGTGGGGAGGGTCAGTGGGTGACTGCAGCAGTGAAAGGTGACTCCTCTCTACTCCTGACCCCTCCAGGAGGAGCAGTCGAACGCCAATCTGGTGAAGTTTCGGAAGCTTCAGCATGAGCTGGACGAGGCAGAGGAGAGAGCTGACATCGCCGAGAGTCAAGTAAACAAACTGAGAGCCAAAACCAGAGACGTTTCCAACAAGGTAAAGGGAGCTTTACTCAGTATCTAACCCCGTGCTGTACCCTGTCCTGGGAGTGTTTGATGGGGGGACAGTGTAGAGGGAGCTTTACTCTGTATCTAACCCCGTGCTGTCCCTGTCCTGGGAGTGTTTGATGGGGACAGTGTAGAGGGAGCTTTACTCTGTATCTAACCCGTGCTGTCCCTGTCCTGGGAGTGTTTGATGGGGGACAGTGTAGAGGGAGCTTTACTCTGTATCTAACCCCGTGCTGTCCCTGTCCTGGGAGTGTTTGATGGGGGGACAGTGTAGAGGGAGCTTTACTCTGTATCTAACCTGTGCTGTCCCTGTCCTGGGAGTGTTTTATTGGGGGGTCTCTGATAATGATGATATTAAACCTTCTCTCTCTCTATTCTCTCTCACTCTCTCTATGTTTTAGAAATGATGGCTGAAGAATGATGATCTCCTCCTGTGGGTTCTTAGTTCTCTGCCTGATCGGGTGATCCTGTATAATTTGTGTTGAATAAAACCTTCTTGCAGTGAAATTATGGCTTTCTGCTTCAGTGAGTTTGTCTTTCCGATCCCTTAATGAATCTGGAGAATGGAACATCTGTTTCTGAGTCTCCCACGCAACGGTCTCTCTCTCTCTGTCTCTCTCTCTCTCTCTCTCTCTTCTCTCTCTCTCTCTTTCTCTCTGTCTCTCTCTGTCTCTCTCTCTCTCTCTCTCTCTGTCTCTCTCTCTCTCTCTCTCTCTCTCTCTCTCTCTCTCTCTCTCTGTCTCTCTCTCTCTCTTGTCTCTCTCTCTCTCTCTTTCTTCTCTTCTCTCTCTCTCTCTCTCTGTCTCTCTCTCTCTCTCTCCTGTCCTCTGTCTCTCTCTCTCTCTCTCTCTCTCGTCTCTCTCTCTCTCTGCTCTCTC
>NW_027650887.1:0-36376 GCF_965287045.1 Carcharhinus amblyrhynchos
GACGCTGAGACGCAGAGACGCAGAGACTCTGAGACGCAGAGACGCAGAGACGCAGAGACTCTGAGACGGAGAGACTCTGAGACGCAGAGACGCAGAGACTCTGAGATTCTGAGACGCAGAGACTCTGAGACTCTGAGACGCAGAGACGCAGAGACGGAGAGACTCTGAGAGGCAGAGACGCAGAGACTCTGAGACTCTGAGACGCAGAGACGCAGAGACGGAGAGACTCTGAGAGGCAGAGACGCAGAGACTCTGAGACGCAGAGACTCTGAGGCGGAGAGACTCTGAGACGCAGAGACTCTGAGACGCAGAGACTCTGAGACGCAGAGATGCAGAGACTCTGAGACGCAGAGACGCAGAGACGCAGAGACTCTGAGACGCAGAGACTCTGAGATGCAGAGACTCTGAGACGCAGAGACTCAGACGCAGAGACGCAGAGACGCAGAGACTCTGAGACGCAGAGACGCAGAGACTCTGAGACGCAGAGACGCAGAGACTCTGAGACGCAGAGACTCTGAGACGCAGAGACGCAGAGACTCTGAGACGCAGAGACGCAGAGACTCTGAGACGCAGAGACTCTGAGACGCAGAGACGCAGTGACGCAGAGACTCTGAGACTCTGAGACGCAGAGACTCTGAGACGCAGAGACTCTGAGACGCAGAGACTCTGGGACGCAGAGACGCAGAGACACTGAGACGCAGAGACTCTGAGACGCAGAGACACAGAGACGCAGAGACTCTGAGACGCAGAGACGCAGAGACTCTGAGACGCAGAGACTCTGAGACGCAGAGACGCAGAGACTCTGAGACGCAGAGACGCAGTGACGCAGAGACTCTGAGACTCTGAGACGCAGAGACTCTGAGACGCAGAGACTCTGAGACGCAGAGACTCTGAGACGCAGAGACGCAGAGACTCTGAGACGCAGAGACGCAGAGACTCTGAGACGCAGAGACGCAGAGACGCAGAGACTCTGAGACGCAGAGACGCAGAGACTCTGAGACGCAGAGACGCAGAGACTCTGAGACGCAGAGACGCAGAGACTCTGAGACGCAGAGACGCAGAGACGCAGAGACTCTGAGACACAGAGACTCTGAGACGCAGAGACGCAGAGACACACAGACTCTGAGACGCAGAGACTCTGAGACGCAGTGACTCTGAGACGCAGAGACGCAGAGACGCAGAGACTCTGAGGCGCAGAGACTCTGAGACGCAGAGACGCAGAGACGCAGAGACTCTGAGACGCAGAGACTCTGAGACGCAGAGACGAAGAGACGCAGAGACGCAGAGACGCAGAGACTCTGAGACGCAGAGACTCTGAGACGCAGAGACGCAGAGACTCTGAGACGCAGAGACGCAGAGACTCTGAGACGCAGAGACTCTGAGACGCAGAGACTCTGAGACTCTGAGACGCAGAGACTCTGAGACGCAGAGACTCTGAGACGCAGAGACGCAGAGACGCAGAGACGCTGAGACTCTGAGACGCAGAGACGCAGAGACTCTGAGACTCTGAGACGCAGAGACGCAGAGACTCTGAGACTCTGAGACTCTGAGACGCCGAGACTCTGAGACGCAGAGGCGCAGAGACGCAGAGACGCAGAGACGCAGAGACGCTGAGACTCTGAGACGCAGAGACGCAGAGACTCTGAGACGCAGAGACTCTGAGACGCAGAGACTCTGAGACGCAGAGACGAAGAGACGCAGAGACGCTGAGACTCTGAGACGCAGAGACGCAGAGACTCTGAGACTCTGAGACGCAGAGACGCAGAGACGCAGAGACTCTGAGACTCTGAGACGCAGAGACTCTGAGACGCAGAGACTCTGAGACGCAGAGACTCTGAGACGCAGAGACGCAGAGACTCTGAGACTCTGAGACGCAGAGACTCTGAGACGCAGAGAATCTGAGACGCAGAGACGCAGAGACGCTGAGACTATGAGACGCAGAGACGCAGAGCCTCTGAGACGCAGAGACTCTGAGACGCAGAGACTCTGAGACGCAGAGACGAAGAGACGCAGAGACGCAGAGACTCTGAGACGCAGGGAATCTGAGACGCAGAGACGCAGAGACGAAGAGACGCAGAGACGCAGAGACTCTGAGACACAGAGACTCTGAGACGCAGAGACACTGAGACGCAGAGACGCAGAGACGAAGAGGCTCTGAGAAGCAGAGACTCTGAGACGCAGAGACGCAGAGACTCTGAGACGCAGAGACTCTGAGACGCAGAGACGCAGAGGCTCTGAGACGCAGAGACTCTGAGACGCAGAGACGCAGAGACTCTGAGACGCAGAGACGCTGAGACGCAGAGACGCAGAGACTCTGAGACTCTGAGACGCAGAGACGCAGAGACGCAGAGACTCTGAGACGCAGAGACGCAGAGACTCTGAGACGCAGAGACGCAGAGACTCTGAGACGCAGAGACGCAGAGACTCTGAGACGCAGAGACTCTGAGACGCAGAGACGCAGAGACTCTGAGACGCAGAGACTCTGAGACGCAGAGACGCAGAGACGCAGAGACGCAGAGACTCTGAGACGCAGAGACTCTGAGACGCAGAGACGCAGAGACGCAGAGACACAGAGACGCAGAGAGTCTGACACGCAGAGACTCTGAGACGCAGAGTCGCAGAGACTCTGAGACGCAGAGACTCTGAGACGCAGAGACTCTGAGACGCAGAGACGCAGTGACGCAGAGACTCTGAGACGCAGAGACGCAGAGACGCAGAGACTCTGAGACGCAGAGACGCAGAGACTCTGAGACGCAGAGACTCTGAGACGCAGAGACTCTGAGACGCAGAGACGCCGAGACGCAGAGACTCTGAGACGCAGAGACTCTGAGACGCAGAGACTCTGAGACGCAGAGACTCTGAGACGCAGAGACGCAGAGACTCTGAGACGCAGAGACTCTGAGACGCAGAGACGCAGACACTCTGATACGCAGAGACTCTGAGACGCTGAGACGCAGAGACGCAGAGACTCTGAGACGCAGAGACGCAGAGACGCAGAGACTCTGAGACACAGAGACTCTGAGACGCAGAGACGCAGAGACACACAGACTCTGAGACGCAGAGACTCTGAGACGCAGAGACTCTGAGACGCAGAGACGCAGAGACGCAGAGACTCTGAGGCGCAGAGACTCTGAGACGCAGAGACGCAGAGACGCAGAGACTCTGAGACGCAGAGACTCTGAGACGCAGAGACGAAGAGACGCAGAGACGCAGAGACGCAGAGACTCTGAGACGCAGAGACTCTGAGACGCAGAGACGCAGAGACTCTGAGACGCAGAGACGCAGAGACGCAGAGACTCTGAGACGCAGAGACGCAGAGACTCTGAGACGCAGAGACGCAGAGACGCAGAGACTCTGAGACGCAGAGACGCAGAGACTCTGAGACGCAGAGACTCTGAGACGCAGAGACGCAGAGACTCTGAGACGCAGAGACTCTGAGACGCAGAGACGCAGAGACGCAGAGACGCAGAGACTCTGAGACGCAGAGACTCTGAGACGCAGAGACGCAGAGACGCAGAGACACAGAGACGCAGAGAGTCTGACACGCAGAGACTCTGAGGCGCAGAGTCGCAGAGACTCTGAGACGCAGAGACTCTGAGACGCAGAGACTCTGAGACGCAGAGACGCAGTGACGCAGAGACTCTGAGACGCAGAGACGCAGAGACGCAGAGACTCTGAGACGCAGAGACGCAGAGACTCTGAGACGCAGAGACTCTGAGACGCAGAGACTCTGAGACGCAGAGACGCCGAGACGCAGAGACTCTGAGACGCAGAGACTCTGAGACGCAGAGACTCTGAGACGCAGAGACTCTGAGACGCAGAGACTCTGAGACGCAGAGACGCAGAGACTCTGAGACGCAGAGACTCTGAGACGCAGAGACGCAGACACTCTGATACGCAGAGACTCTGAGACGCTGAGACGCAGAGACGCAGAGACTCTGAGACGCAGAGACGCAGAGACGCAGAGACTCTGAGACACAGAGACTCTGAGACGCAGAGACGCAGAGACACACAGACTCTGAGACGCAGAGACTCTGAGACGCAGAGACTCTGAGACGCAGAGACGCAGAGACGCAGAGACTCTGAGGCGCAGAGACTCCGAGACGCAGAGACGCAGAGACGCAGAGACTCTGAGACGCAGAGACTCTGAGACGCAGAGACGAAGAGACGCAGAGACGCAGAGACGCAGAGACTCTGAGACGCAGAGACTCTGAGACGCAGAGACGCAGAGACTCTGAGACGCAGAGACGCAGAGACTCTGAGACGCAGAGACTCTCAGACGCAGAGACGCAGAGACGCAGAGACGCTGAGACTCTGAGACGCAGAGACGCAGAGACTCTGAGACGCAGAGACTCTGAGACGCAGAGACGCAGAGACTCTGAGACTCTGAGACGCAGAGACGCAGAGACGCAGAGACTCTGAGACTCTGAGACGCAGAGACTCTGAGATGCAGAGAATCTGAGACGCAGAGACGCAGAGACGCAGAGACGCTGAGACTCTGAGACGCAGAGACGCAGAGACTCTGAGACTCTGAGACGCAGAGACGCAGAGACTCTGAGACTCTGAGACGCAGAGACTCTGAGACGCAGAGGCGCAGAGACGCAGAGACGCAGAGACGCTGAGACTCTGAGACGCAGAGACGCAGAGACTCTGAGACGCAGAGACTCTGAGACGCAGAGACTCTGAGACGCAGAGACGAAGAGACGCAGAGACGCTGAGACTCTGAGACGCAGAGACGCAGAGACGCAGAGACTCTGAGACGCAGAGACGCAGAGACGCAGAGACGCAGTGACTCTGAGACTCTGAGACGCAGAGACTCTGAGACGCAGAGACTCTGAGACGCAGAGACGCAGAGACTCTGAGACTCTGAGACGCAGAGACTCTGAGACGCAGAGAATCTGAGACGCAGAGACGCAGAGACGCTGAGACTATGAGACGCAGAGACGCAGAGCCTCTGAGACGCAGAGACTCTGAGACGCAGAGACTCTGAGACGCAGAGACGAAGAGACGCAGAGACGCAGAGACTCTGAGACGCAGGGAATCTGAGACGCAGAGACGAAGAGACGCAGAGACGCAGAGACTCTGAGACACAGAGACTCTGAGACGCAGAGACACTGAGACGCAGAGACGCAGAGACGAAGAGGCTCTGAGAAGCAGAGACTCTGAGACGCAGAGACGCAGAGACTCTGAGACGCAGAGACTCTGAGACGCAGAGACGCAGAGGCTCTGAGACGCAGAGACTCTGAGACGCAGAGACGCAGAGACTCTGAGACGCAGAGACGCTGAGACGCAGAGACGCAGAGACTCTGAGACTCTGAGACGCAGAGACGCAGAGACGCTGAGACTCTGAGACGCAGAGACGCAGAGACTCTGAGACGCTGAGACGCAGAGACGCAGAGACTCTGAGACTCTGAGACTCTGAGACGCTGAGACTCTGAGACGCAGAGACTCTGAGACGCAGAGACTCTGAGACGCAGAGACGCAGAGACGCAGAGACTCTGAGACGCAGAGACTCTGAGACGCAGAGACGCAGAGACGCAGAGGCTCTGAGACGCAGAGACTCTGAGACGCAGAGACGCAGAGACTCTGAGACGCAGAGACGCAGAGACTCTGAGACGCAGAGACGCTTAGACGCAGAGACGCAGAGACTCTGAGACTCTGAGACGCAGAGACTCTGAGACGCAGAGACTCTGAGACGCAGAGACGAAGAGACGCAGAGACGCAGAGACACTGAGACGCAGACACTCTGAGACGCAGAGACTCTGAGACGCAGAGACGCAGACACGCAGAGACTCTGAGACGCAGAGACTCTGAGACGCAGAGACGCAGAGACGCAGAGACTCTGAGACTCTGAGACGCAGAGACGCAGAGACTCTGAGACGCAGAGACGCAGAGACGCAGAGACGCAGAGACTCTGAGACTCTGAGACGCAGAGACGCAGAGACTCTGAGACGCAGAGACGCAGAGACTCTGAGAGTCTGAGACTCTGAGACGCAGAGACGCAGAGACGCAGAGACTCTGAGACGCAGAGACTCTGAGACGCAGGGACGCAGAGATGCAGAGACTCTGAGACGCAGAGACTCTGAGACGCAGAGACTCTGAGACGCAGAGATCCTGAGACGCAGAGACGCAGAGACGCAGGGACGCAGAGACGCAGAGACTCTGAGACGCAGGGACGCAGAGACGCAGAGACGCAGAGACTCTGAGACGCAGAGACTCTGAGACGCAGGGACGCAGAGATGCAGAGACTCTGAGACGCAGAGACTCTGAGACGCAGAGACTCTGAGACGCAGAGACGCAGAGACGCAGGGACGCAGAGACGCAGAGACTCTGAGACGCAGGGACGCAGAGACGCAGAGACTCTGAGACGCAGAGACTCTGAGACGCAGAGACCCTGAGACGCAGAGACGCAGAGACGCAGGGACGCAGAGACGCAGAGACGCAAAGACTCTGAGACGCAGAGACTCTGAGACGCAGAGACGCAGAGACTCTGAGACGCAGAGACGCAGAGACGCAGAGACTCTGAGACGCAGAGACGCAGAGACGCAGAGACTCTGAGACGCAGAGACGCAGAGACTCTGAGACGCAGAGACTCTGAGACGCAGAGACGCAGAGACGCAGAGACTCTGAGACGCAGAGACGCAGAGACTCTGAGACGCAGAGACGCAGAGACTCTGAGACGCAGAGACTCTGAGACGCAGAGACACTGAGACGCAGAGACGCAGAGACGCTGAGTCGCAGAGACTCTGAGACTCTGAGACGCAGGGACGCAGGGACGCAGAGACGCAGAGACGCAGAGACTCTGAGACGCAGAGACGCAGAGACGCAGAGACGCAGAGACTCTGAGACGCAGGGACGCAGAGACTCTGAGACACAGAGACTCTGAGACGCAGAGACTCAGAGACGGAGAGACTCTGAGACGCAGAGATGCAGAGACGCAGAGACACAGAGACGCAGAGACGCAAAGACTCTGAGACGCAGAGACTCTGAGACGCAGAGACGCAGAGACTCTGAGACGCAGAGACGCAGAGACGCAGAGACTCTGAGACGCAGAGACGCAGAGACGCAGAGACTCTGAGACGCAGAGACGCAGAGACTCTGAGACGCAGAGACTCTGAGACGCAGAGACGCAGAGACTCTGAGACGCAGAGACGCAGAGACTCTGAGACGCAGAGACTCTGAGACACAGAGACGCAGAGACTCTGAGACGCAGAGACTCTGAGACGCAGAGATGCTGAGACGCAGAGACACAGAGACGCAGAGACGCAGAGACTCTGAGACGCAGAGACTCTGAGACGCAGAGACGCAGAGACTCTGAGACGCAGAGACTCTGAGACGCAGAGACTCTGAGACGCAGAGACGCAGAGACTCTGAGACGCAGAGACTCTGAGACGCAGAGATGCTGAGACGCAGAGACACAGAGACGCAGAGACGCAGAGACTCTGAGACGCAGAGACTCTGAGACGCAGAGACGCAGAGACTCTGAGACGCAGAGACTCTGAGACGCAGAGACTCTGAGACGCAGAGATGCTGAGACGCAGAGACACAGAGACGCAGAGACGCAGAGACTCTGAGACGCAGAGACTCTGAGACGCAGAGATGCAGAGACGCAGAGACACAGAGACGCAGAGACGCAGAGACTCTGAGACGCAGAGACTCTGAGACGCAGAGACTCTGAGACGCAGAGACTCTGAGACGCAGAGACGCAGAGACGCAGAGACTCTGAGGCGCAGAGACGCAGAGACTCTGAGACGCAGAGACGCAGAGACGCAGAGACGCAGAGACTCTGAGGCACAGAGACGCAGAGACTCTGAGACGCAGAGACGCAGAGACTCTGAGACGCAGAGACGCAGAGACTCTGAGACGCAGAGACTCTGAGACGCACAGACTCTGAGACGCAGAGACTCTGAGACGTAGAGACGCAGAGACGCAGAGACTCTGAGACGCAGGGACTCTGAGACGCAGAGACGCAGAGAGTCTGAGACGCAGAGACGCAGAGACGCCGAGACACAGAGACGCAGAGACTCAGAGACGCAGAGACTCTGAGACGCAGAGACTCTGCGACGCAGAGACGCAGAGACTCTGAGACGCAGAGACTCTGAGACGCAGAGACGCAGAGACTCTGAGACGCAGCGACTCTGAGACGGAGAGACTCAGAGACGCAGAGATGCAGAGACGCAGAGACACAGAGACGCAGAGACGCAGAGACTCTGAGACGCAGAGACTCTGAGACGCAGGGACTCTGAGACGCAGAGACGCAGAGACTCTGAGGCGCAGAGACGCAGAGACTCTGAGGCGCAGAGACGCCGAGACTCTGAGACGCAGAGACGCAAAGACTCTGAGATGCAGAGACTCTGAGACGCAGAGACTCTGAGACGCAGAGACGCAGAGACGCAGAGACGCAGAGACTCTGAGACGCAGAGACTCTGAGACGCAGAGACGAAGAGACGCAGAGACGCAGAGACACTGAGACGCAGACACTCTGAGACGCAGAGACTCTGAGACGCAGAGACGCAGACACGCAGAGACTCTGAGACGCAGAGACTCTGAGACGCAGAGACGCAGAGACTCTGAGACGCAGAGACGCAGAGACGCAGAGACTCTGAGACGCAGAGACGCAGAGAGTCTGAGACTCTGAGACGCAGAGACTCAGAGACGCAGAGACGCAGAGACTCTGAGACGCAGAGACTCTGAGACGCAGAGACTCTGAGACGCAGAGACACAGAGACGCAAAGACTCTGAGACTCTGAGACGCAGAGACTCTGAGACGCAGAGACGCAGAGACACGAGACGCAGAGACTCTGAGACGCAGAGACGCAGAGACTCTGAGACGCAGAGACCCTGAGACGCAGAGACTCTGAGACTCTGAAACGCAGAGACGCAGAGACTCTGAGACGCAGAGACGCAGAGACTCTGAGACGCAGAGACGCAGAGACTCAGAGACTCTGAGACGCAGAGACGCAGAGACTCTGAGACGCAGAGACTCTGAGACGCAGAGACTCTGAGACGCAGAGACTCGGAGACGCAGAGACGCAGAGACTCTGAGACGCAGAGACGCAGAGACGCAGAGACTCTGAGACGCAGAGACGCAGAGACTCTGAGACGCAGAGACGCAGAGACTCTGAGACGCAGAGACGCAGAGACACTGAGACGCAGAGACGCAGAGACGCAGAGACTCTGAGACGCAGAGACGCAGAGACGCAGAGACTCTGAGACGCAGAGACTCTGAGACGCAGAGACGCAGAGACTCTGAGACGCAGAGACGCAGAGACTCTGAGACGCAGAGACGCAGAGACGCAGAGACTCTGAGACGCAGAGACTCTGAGACGCAGAGACGCAGAGACGCAGAGACTCTGAGACGCAGAGACTCTGAGACGCAGAGACGCAGAGACGCAGAGACGCAGCGACTCTGAGACGCAGAGACTCTGAGACGCAGAGACGCAGAGACTCTGAGACGCAGAGACGCAGAGACGCAGAGACTCTGAGACGCAGAGACGCAGAGACGCAGAGTCTCTGAGACGCAGAGACTCTGAGACGCAGAGACGCAGAGACTCTGAGACGCAGAGACTCTGAGACACAGAGACTCTGAGACGCAGAGACGCAGAGACTGTGAGACGCAAAGACTCTGAGACGCAGAGACGCAGAGACTCTGAGACGCAGAGACTCTGAGACGCAGAGACGCAGAGACTCTGAGACGCAGAGACTCTGAGACGCAGAGACGCAGAGACGCAGAGACTCTGAGACGCAGAGACGCAGAGACTCTGAGACGCAGAGACGCAGAGACGCAGAGACTCTGAGACGCAGAGACTCTGAGACGCAGAGACTCTGAGACGCAGAGACGCAGAGGCGCAGAGACGCAGAGACTCTGAGACGCAGAGACGCAGAGACTCTGAGACGCAGAGACGCAGAGACGCAGAGACTCTGAGACGCAGAGACTCTGAGACGCAGAGACGCAGAGACTCTGAGACGCAGAGACGCAGAGACGCAGAGACTCTGAGACGCAGAGACTCTGAGACGCAGAGACTCTGAGACGCAGAGGCGCAGAGACGCAGAGACTCTGAGACGCAGAGACGCAGAGACTCTGAGACGCAGAGACGCAGAGACGCAGAGACTCTGAGACGCAGAGACTCTGAGACGCAGAGACGCAGAGACTCTGGGACGCAGAGAGGCAGAGACGCAGAGACTCTGAGACGCAGAGACTCTGAGACGCAGAGACTCTGAGACGCAGAGACGCAGAGACGCAAAGACGCAGAGACTCTGAGACGCAGAGACTCTGAGACGCAGAGACGCAGAGGCGCAGAGGCGCAGAGACGCAGAGACGCAGAGACTCTGAGACGCAGAGGCGCAGAGGCGCAGAGACGCAGAGACTCTGAGACGCAGAGGCGCAGAGGCGCAGAGACTCTGAGACGCAGAGGCGCAGAGGCGCAGAGACTCTGAGACGCAGAGGCGCAGAGGCGCAGAGACTCTGAGACGCAGAGACGCAGAGGCGCAGAGACGCAGAGGCGCAGAGACGCAGAGACTCTGAGACGCAGAGACTCTGAGACGCAGAGACGCAGAGGCGCAGAGGCGCAGAGACGCAGAGACTCTGAGACGGAGAGACGCAGAGGCGCAGAGGCGCAGAGACGCAGAGACTCTGAGACGCAGAGACGCAGAGGCGCAGAGGCGCAGAGACGCAGAGGCGCAGAGGCGCAGAGACTCTGAGACGCAGAGACTCTGAGACGCAGAGGCGCAGAGGCGCAGAGACGCAGAGACTCTGAGACGCAGAGACTCTGAGACGGAGAGACGCAGAGGCGCAGAGACGCAGAGACGCAGAGACTCTGAGACGGAGAGACGCAGAGGCGCAGAGGCGCAGAGACGCAGAGACTCTGAGACGCAGAGACGCAGAGGCGCAGAGACGCAGAGACTCTGAGACTCTGAGACGCAGAGGCGCAGAGACGCAGAGACTCTGAGACGCAGAGACGCAGAGGCGCAGAGGCGCAGAGACGCAGAGACTCTGAGACGCAGAGACGCAGAGGCGCAGAGACTCTGAGACGCAGAGACTCTGTGACGCAGAGACTCTGTGACGCAGAGACTCTGAGACGCAGAGACGCAGAGGCGCAAAGGCGCCGAGGCGCAGCGGCGCAGAGGCGCACAGACGCACAGGCGCAGAGGCGCAGAGACACTGAGACGCAGAGACTCTGTGACGCAGAGACTCTGAGACGCAGAGACGCAGAGGCGCAAAGGCGCCGAGGCGCAGCGGCGCAGAGGCGCACAGACGCACAGGCGCAGAGGCGCAGAGACACTGAGGCGCAGAGGCGCAGAGACGCAGAGACTCTGAGACGCAGAGACTCTGAGACGCAGAGACTCTGAGACGCAGAGACGCAGAGGCGCAAAGGCGCCGAGGCGCAGCGGCGCAGAGGCGCACAGACGCACAGGCGCAGAGGCGCAGAGACACTGAGACGCAGAGACTCTGAGACGCAGAGACTCTGAGACGCAGAGACTCTGAGACGCAGAGACGCAGAGGCGCAGAGACTCTGAGACGCAGAGACTCTGAGACGCAGAGACGCAGAGACTCTGAGACGCAGAGGCGCAGAGGCGCAGAGACTCTGAGACGCAGAGACTCTGAGACTCAGAGACTCTGAGACGCAGAGACGCAGAGGCGCAGAGACTCTGAGACGCAGAGGCGCAGAGGCGCAGAGACTCTGAGACGCAGAGACTCTGAGACGCAGAGACTCTGAGACGCAGAGGCGCAGAGGCGCAGAGACGCAGAGACTCTGAGACGCAGAGGCGCAGAGGCGCAGAGACGTAGAGACTCTGAGACGCAGAGACTCTGAGACGCAGAGACTCTGAGACGCAGAGGCGCAGAGGCGCAGAGGCGCAGAGACGCAGAGACTCTGAGACGCAGAGACGCAGAGGCGCAGAGGCGCAGAGACTCTGAGACGCAGAGACTCTGAGACGCAGAGACGCAGAGGCGCAGAGGCGCAGAGACGCAGAGACGCAGAGGCGCAGAGGCGCAGAGACGCAGAGACTCTGAGACGCAGAGGCGCAGAGGCGCAGAGACGCAGAGACTCTGAGACGCAGAGGCGCAGAGGCGCAGAGACTCTGAGACGCAGAGGCGCAGAGGCGCAGAGACTCTGAGACGCAGAGGCGCAGAGGCGCAGAGACTCTGAGACGCAGAGACTCTGAGACGCAGAGACGCAGAGGCGCAGAGACGCAGAGACTCTGAGACGCAGAGACTCTGAGACGCAGAGACGCAGAGGCGCAGAGGCGCAGAGACGCAGAGACTCTGAGACGCAGAGACTCTGAGACGCAGAGGCGCAGAGGCGCAGAGACGCAGAGACTCTGAGACGCAGAGACTCTGAGACGGAGAGACGCAGAGGCGCAGAGACGCAGAGACGCAGAGACTCTGAGACGGAGAGACGCAGAGGCGCAGAGGCGCAGAGACGCAGAGACTCTGAGACGCAGAGACGCAGAGGCGCAGAGACGCAGAGACTCTGAGACGCAGAGACGCAGAGGCGCAGAGGCGCAGAGACTCTGAGACGCAGAGACTCTGAGACGCAGAGGCGCAGAGGCGCAGAGACGCAGAGACTCTGAGACGCAGAGACTCTGAGACGGAGAGACGCAGAGGCGCAGAGACGCAGAGACGCAGAGACTCTGAGACGGAGAGACGCAGAGGCGCAGAGGCGCAGAGACGCAGAGACTCTGAGACGCAGAGACGCAGAGGCGCAGAGACGCAGAGACTCTGAGACTCTGAGACGCAGAGGCGCAGAGACGCAGAGACTCTGAGACGCAGAGACTCTGAGACGCAGAGACGCAGAGGCGCAGAGGCGTAGAGACGCAGAGACTCTAAGACGCAGAGACGCAGAGGCGCAGAGACTCTGAGACGCAGAGACTCTGAGACGCAGAGACTCTGTGACGCAGAGACTCTGAGACGCAGAGACGCAGAGGCGCAAAGGCGCCGAGGCGCAGAGGCGCAGAGGCGCAGAGACGCAGAGACTCTGAGACGCAGAGACTCTGAGACGCAGAGACGCAGAGGCGCAAAGGCGCCGAGGCGCAGAGGCGCAGAGGCGCAGAGACGCAGAGGCGCAGAGGCGCAGAGACACTGAGACGCAGAGACTCTGAGACGCAGAGACTCCGAGACGCAGAGACGCAGAGGCGCAAAGGCGCAGAGGCGCAGAGGCGCAGAGACGCAGAGACTCTGAGACGCAGAGACGCAGAGGCGCAGAGACTCTGAGACGCAGAGACTCTGAGACGCAGAGACTCTGAGACGCAGAGACTCTGAGACGCAGAGACGCAGAGGCGCAGAGACGCTGAGACGCAGAGACTCTGAGACGGAGGGGCGCAGAGGCGCAGAGACGCAGAGACGCAGAGGCGCAGAGGCGCAGAGACGCAGAGACTCTGAGACGCAGAGACGCAGAGGCGCAGAGACGCAGAGACTCTGAGACGCAGAGACTCTGAGACGCAGAGGCGCAGAGGCGCAGAGGCGCAGAGACTCTGAGACGGAGAGACGCAGAGGCGCAGAGACGCAGAGACGCAGAGACTCTGAGACGGAGAGACGCAGAGGCGCAGAGGCGCAGAGACGCAGAGACTCTGAGACGCAGAGACGCAGAGGCGCAGAGACGCAGAGACTCTGAGACTCTGAGACGCAGAGGCGCAGAGACGCAGAGACTCTGAGACGCAGAGACTCTGAGACGCAGAGACGCAGAGGCGCAGAGGCGTAGAGACGCAGAGACTCTGAGACGCAGAGACGCAGAGGCGCAGAGACTCTGAGACGCAGAGACTCTGAGACGCAGAGACTCTGTGACGCAGAGACTCTGAGACGCAGAGACGCAGAGGCGCAAAGGCGCCGAGGCGCAGAGGCGCAGAGGCGCAGAGACGCAGAGACTCTGAGACGCAGAGACTCTGAGACGCAGAGACGCAGAGGCGCAAAGGCGCCGAGGCGCAGAGGCGCAGAGGCGCAGAGACGCAGAGGCGCAGAGGCGCAGAGACACTGAGACGCAGAGACTCTGAGACGCAGAGACTCCGAGACGCAGAGACGCAGAGGCGCAAAGGCGCAGAGGCGCAGAGGCGCAGAGACGCAGAGACTCTGAGACGCAGAGACGCAGAGGCGCAGAGACTCTGAGACGCAGAGACTCTGAGACGCAGAGACTCTGAGACGCAGAGACTCTGAGACGCAGAGACGCAGAGGCGCAGAGACGCTGAGACGCAGAGACTCTGAGACGGAGGGGCGCAGAGGCGCAGAGACGCAGAGACGCAGAGGCGCAGAGGCGCAGAGACGCAGAGACTCTGAGACGCAGAGACGCAGAGGCGCAGAGACGCAGAGACTCTGAGACGCAGAGACTCTGAGACGCAGAGGCGCAGAGGCGCAGAGGCGCAGAGACTCTGAGACGCAGAGACGCAGAGGCGCAGAGGCGCAGAGACGCAGAGACTCTGAGACGCAGAGACGCAGAGGCGCAGAGATGCAGAGACTCTGAGACGCAGAGACGCAGAGGCGCAGAGGCGCAGAGACTCTGAGACGCTGAGACGCAGAGACGCAGAGACGCAGAGGCGCAAAGGCGCAGAGGCGCAGAGGCGCAGAGACTCTGAGACGCAGAGACGCAGAGGCGCAAAGGCGCAGAGGCGCAGAGGCGCAGAGACGCAGAGACTCTGAGACGCAGAGACGCAGAGGCGCAGAGACTCTGAGACGCTGAGACGCAGAGGCGCAGAGGCGCAGAGACGCAGAGACTCTGAGACGCAGAGACTCTGAGACGCAGAGACGCAGAGGCGCAGAGGCGCAGAGACTCTGAGACGCAGAGACTCTGAGACGCAGAGACTCTGAGACGCAGAGGCGCAGAGGCGCAGAGACGCAGAGACTCTGAGACTCTGAGACGCAGAGGCGCAGAGACTCTGAGACGCAGAGACGCAGAGGCGCAGAGGCGCAGAGACGCTGAGACGCAGAGACGCAGAGGCGCAGAGACGCAGAGACTCTGAGACGCAGAGACGCAGAGGCGCAGAGGCGCAGAGGCGCAGAGACGCAGAGGCGCAGAAGCGCAGAGACTCTGAGACGCTGAGACGCAGAGGCGCAGAGGCGCAGAGACGCAGAGACTCTGAGACGCAGAGACACAGAAGCGCAGAGGCGCAGAGACTCTGAGACGCAGAGGCGCAGAGACGCAGAGACTCTGAGACGCAGAGGCGCAGAGACGCAGAGACTCTGAGACGCAGAGGCGCAGAGACGCAGAGACTCTGAGACGCAGAGACGCAGAGACGCAGAGGCGCAGAGACTCTGAGACGCAGAGGCGCAGAGACGCAGAGACTCTGAGACGCAGAGGCGCAGAGACGCAGAGACTCTGAGACGCAGAGGCGCAGAGGCGCAGAGACGCAGAGACTCTGAGACGCAGAGACGCAGAGGCGCAGAGGCGCAGAGACGCAGAGACTCTGAGACGCAGAGGAGCAGAGGCGCAGAGACTCTGAGACGCAGAGACTCTGAGACGCATAGACTCTGAGACGCAGAGACTCTGAGACGCAGAGGCGCAGAGACGCAGAGACTCTGAGACGCAGAGACTCTGAGACGCAGAGGCGCAGAGGCACAGAGGCGCAGAGACGCAGAGACTCTGAGACGCAGAGACGCAGAGGCGCAGAGGCGCAGAGACTCTGAGACGCAGAGACTCTGAGACACAGAGGCGCAGAGGCGCAGAGACTCTGAGACGCAGAGGCGCAGAGGCGCAGAGACGCAGAGACTCTGAGACGCAGAGACGCAGAGGCGCAGAGACTCTGAGACGCAGAGACTCTGAGACGCAGAGACGCAGAGACGCAGAGACTCTGAGACGCAGAGGCGCAGAGGCGCAGAGACGCAGAGACTCTGAGACGCAGAGACTCTGAGACGCAGAGACTCTGAGACGCAGAGACGCAGAGGCGCAGAGGCGCAGAGGCGCAGAGACGCAGAGACTCTGAGACGCAGAGACTCTGAGACGCAGAGACTCTGAGACGCAGAGACTCTGAGACGCAGAGACGCAGAGGCGCAGAGGCGCAGAGACTCTGAGACTCTGAGACGCAGAGACGCAGAGGTGCAGAGGCGCAGAGACGCAGAGACTCTGAGACGCAGAGACTCTGAGACGCAGAGACGCAGAGATGCAGAGGCGCAGAGGCGCAGAGGCGCAGAGACTCTGAGACGCAGATACGCAGAGGCGCAGAGGCGCAGAGACGCAGAGACTCTGAGACGCAGAGACGCAGAGGCGCAGAGGCGCAGAGGCGCAGAGACGCAGAGACTCTGAGACGCAGGGACTCTGAGACGCAGAGACGCAGAGACTCTGAGACGCAGAGAAGCAGAGGCGCAGAGGCGCAGAGACGCAGAGACTCTGAGACGCAGAGACGCAGAGGCGCAGAGGCGCAGAGACGCAGAGACGCAGAGACGCAGAGGCGCAGAGGCGCAGAGACGCAGAGACTCTGAGACGCAGAGACTCTGAGACGCAGAGACGCAGAGGCGCAGAGGCGCAGAGACGCAGAGACTCTGAGACGCAGAGACTCTGAGACGCAGAGACGCAGAGACTCTGAGACGCAGAGACGCAGAGACTCTGAGACGCAGAGACGCAGAGACTCTGAGACGCAGAGACGCAGAGACTCTGAGACGCAGAGACGCAGAGACTCTGAGACGCAGAGACTCTGAGACGCAGAGACGCAGAGACTCTGAGACGCAGAGACTCTGAGACGCAGAGACGCAGAGGCGCAGAGGCGCAGAGACGCAGAGACTCAGAGACGCAGAGACTCTGAGACGCAGAGACGCAGAGGCGCAGAGACTCTGAGACGCAGAGACGCAGAGGCGCAGAGACGCAGAGACTCTGAGACGCAGAGACTCTGAGACGCAGAGGCGCAGAGGCGCAGAGGCGCAGAGACGCAGAGACGCAGAGACTCTGAGACGCAGAGACTCTGAGACGCAGAGACTCTGAGACGCAGAGACTCTGAGACACAGAGACTCTGAGACGCAGAGGCGCAGAGACGCAGAGGCGCAGAGACGCAGAGACTCTGAGACGCAGAGACTCTGAGACACAGAGACTCTGAGACGCAGAGACGCAGGGGCGCAGAGGCGCAGAGACGCAGAGACTCTGAGACGCAGAGACTCTGAGACGCAGAGACGCAGAGGCGCAGAGGCGCAGAGACGCAGAGAGTCTGAGACGCAGAGAGTCTGAGACGCAGAGACTCTGAGACGCAGAGACTCTGAGACGCAGAGACGCAGAGGCGCAGAGGCGCAGAGACTCTGAGACGCAGAGACTCTGAGACGCAGAGGCGCAGAGGCGCAGAGACGCAGAGGCGCAGAGGCGCAGAGACTCTGAGACGCAGAGACTCTGAGACGCAGAGACGTGGAGGCGCAGAGGCGCGGAGGCGCAGAGACTCTGAGACGCAGAGACTCTGAGACGCAGAGGCGCAGAGACGCAGAGACTCTGAGACGCTGAGACGCAGAGGCGCAGAGGCGCAGAGGCGCAGAGACTCTGAGACGCAGAGACTCTGAGACGCAGAGACTCTGAGACGCAGAGACGCAGAGGCGCAGAGACTCTGAGACGCAGAGACTCTGAGACGCAGAGGCGCAGAGGCGCAGAGACGCAGAGACTCTGAGACGCAGAGGCGCAGAGGCGCAGAGACGCAGAGACTCTGAGACGCAGAGACGCAGAGGCGCAGAGGCGCAGAGATGCAGTGACTCTGAGACGCAGAGACTCTGAGACGCAGAGACTCTGAGATGCAGAGACGCAGAGGCGCAGAGACGCAGAGGCGCAGAGGCGCAGAGACGCAGAGACGCAGAGACTCTGAGACGCAGAGACTCTGAGACGCAGAGACGCAGAGGCGCAGAGGCGCAGAGACGCAGAGACTCTGAGACGCAGAGACTCTGAGACGCAGAGACTCTGAGACGCAGAGACGCAGAGGCGCAGGGACGCAGAGACTCTGAGACGCAGAGACTCTGAGACGCAGAGACTCTGAGACGCAGAGGCGCAGAGGCGCAGAGGCGCAGAGACTCTGAGACTCTGAGACGCAGAGACTCTGAGGCGCAGAGACGCAGAGGCGCAGAGGCGCAGAGACTCTGAGACGCAGAGACTCTGAGACGCAGAGACTCTGAGACGCAGAGATGCAGAGGCGCAGAGGCGCAGAGGCGCAGAGACGCAGAGACTCTGAGACGCAGAGACTCTGAGACGCAGAGACTCTGAGACGCAGAGACGCAGAGGCGCAGAGGCGCAGAGACGCAGAGACTCTGAGACGCAGAGACGCAGAGGCGCAGAGGCGCAGAGACGCAGAGACTCTGAGACGCAGAGACTCTGAGACGCAGAGACTCTGAGACGCAGAGACTCTGAGACGCAGAGACGCAGAGGCGCAGAGGCGCAGAGACGCAGAGACTCTGAGACGCAGAGACTCTGAGACGCAGAGACTCTGAGACGCAGAGACGCAGAGGCGCAGAGACGCAGAGACGCAGAGACTCTGAGACGCAGAGACTCTGAGACGCAGAGGCGCAGAGACGCAGAGGCGCAGAGGCGCAGAGACGCAGAGACGCAGAGACTCTGAGACGCAGAGACTCTGAGACGCAGAGACGCAGAGGCGCAGAGGCGCAGAGGCGCAGAGGCGCAGAGACTCTGAGACGCAGAGACTCTGAGACGCAGAGACGCAGAGGCGCAGAGGCGCAGAGGAGCAGAGACGCAGAGACTCTGAGACGCAGAGACTCTGAGACGCAGAGACGCAGAGGCGCAGAGGCGCAGAGGCGCAGAGACGCAGAGACTCTGAGACGCAGAGACTCTGAGACTCTGAGACGCAGAGGCGCAGAGGCGCAGAGGCGCAGAGACGCAGAGACTCTGAGACGCAGAGACTCTGAGACGCAGAGACTCTGAGACGCAGAGACGCAGAGGCGCAGAGGAGCAGAGACGCAGAGACTCTGAGACGTAGAGACTCTGAGACGCAGAGACGCAGAGGCGCAGAGGCGCAGAGACTCTGAGACGCAGAGACTCTGAGACGCAGAGACTCTGAGACGCAGAGGCGCAGAGGAGCAGAGACGCAGAGACTCTGCGACGCAGAGACGCAGAGGCGCAGAGGAGCAGAGACGCAGAGACTCTGAGACGCAGAGACGCAGAGGCGCAGAGACTCTGAGACGCAGAGGCGCAGAGGCGCAGAGACTCTGAGACGCAGAGACTCTGAGACGCAGAGACTCCGAGGCGCAGAGGCGCAGAGGCGCAGAGACGCAGAGACTCTGAGACGCAGAGGCGCAGAGGCGCAGAGACTCTGAGACGCAGAGACGCAGAGGCGCCGAGGCGCAGAGGCGCAGAGACGCAGAGACTCTGAGATGCAGAGACTCTGAGACGCAGAGGCGCAGAGGCGCAGAGACTCTGAGACGCAGAGACTCTGAGACGCAGAGACTCTGAGACGCAGAGACGCAGAGGCGCAGAGACTCTGAGACGCAGAGACTCTGAGACGCAGAGGCGCAGAGGCGCAGAGACGCAGAGACTCTGAGACGCAGAGGCGCAGAGGCGCAGAGACGCAGAGACTCTGAGACGCAGAGACGCAGAGGCGCAGAGGCGCAGAGATGCAGAGACTCTGAGACGCAGAGACTCTGAGATGCAGAGACGCAGAGGCGCAGAGACGCAGAGGCGCAGAGGCGCAGAGACGCAGAGACGCAGAGACTCTGAGACGCAGAGACTCTGAGACGCAGAGACGCAGAGGCGCAGAGGCGCAGAGACGCAGAGACTCTGAGACGCAGAGACTCTGAGACGCAGAGACTCTGAGACGCAGAGACGCAGAGGCGCAGGGACGCAGAGACTCTGAGACGCAGAGACTCTGAGACGCAGAGACTCTGAGACGCAGAGGCGCAGAGGCGCAGAGGCGCAGAGACTCTGAGACTCTGAGACGCAGAGACTCTGAGGCGCAGAGACGCAGAGGCGCAGAGGCGCAGAGACTCTGAGACGCAGAGACTCTGAGACGCAGAGACTCTGAGACGCAGAGATGCAGAGGCGCAGAGGCGCAGAGGCGCAGAGACGCAGAGACTCTGAGACGCAGAGACTCTGAGACGCAGAGACTCTGAGACGCAGAGACGCAGAGGCGCAGAGGCGCAGAGGCGCAGAGACGCAGAGACTCTGAGACGCAGAGACGCAGAGGCGCAGAGACGCAGAGACGCAGAGACTCTGAGACGCAGAGACTCTGAGACGCAGAGACTCTGAGACGCAGAGACGCAGAGGCGCAGAGGCGCAGAGACGCAGAGACTCTGAGACGCAGAGACTCTGAGACGCAGAGACTCTGAGACGCAGAGACTCTGAGACGCAGAGACGCAGAGGCGCAGAGACGCAGAGACGCAGAGACTCTGAGACGCAGAGACTCTGAGACGCAGAGACGCAGAGGCGCAGAGACGCAGAGGCGCAGAGACGCAGAGACGCAGAGACTCTGAGACGCAGAGACTCTGAGACGCAGAGACGCAGAGGCGCAGAGGCGCAGAGGCGCAGAGACTCTGAGACGCAGAGACTCTGAGACGCAGAGACGCAGAGGCGCAGAGGCGCAGAGGAGCAGAGACGCAGAGACTCTGAGACGCAGAGACTCTGAGACGCAGAGACGCAGAGGCGCAGAGGCGCAGAGGCGCAGAGACGCAGAGAGTCTGAGACGCAGAGACTCTGAGACTCTGAGACGCAGAGGCGCAGAGGCGCAGAGGCGCAGAGACGCAGAGACTCTGAGACGCAGAGACTCTGAGACGCAGAGACTCTGAGACGCAGAGACGCAGAGGCGCAGAGGAGCAGAGACGCAGAGACTCTGAGACGTAGAGACTCTGAGACGCAGAGACGCAGAGGCGCAGAGGCGCAGAGACTCTGAGACGCAGAGACTCTGAGACGCAGAGACTCTGAGACGCAGAGACTCTGAGACGCAGAGGCGCAGAGGAGCAGAGACGCAGAGACTCTGCGACGCAGAGACGCAGAGGCGCAGAGGAGCAGAGACGCAGAGACTCTGAGACGCAGAGACGCAGAGGCGCAGAGACTCTGAGACGCAGAGGCGCAGAGGCGCAGAGACTCTGAGACGCAGAGACTCTGAGACGCAGAGACTCCGAGGCGCAGAGGCGCAGAGACGCAGAGACGCAGAGACTCTGAGACGCAGAGGCGCAGAGGCGCAGAGACTCTGAGACGCAGAGACGCAGAGGCGCCGAGGCGCAGAGGCGCAGAGACGCAGAGACTCTGAGATGCAGAGACTCTGAGACGCAGAGGCGCAGAGGCGCAGAGGCGCAGAGACGCAGAGACTCTGAGACGCAGAGACTCTGAGACGCAGAGACTCTGAGACGCAGAGACGCAGACGCGCAGAGGCGCAGAGGCGCAGAGACGCAGAGACTCTGAGACGCAGAGACTCTGAGACGCAGAGACGCAGAGGCGCAGAGGCGCAGAGACTCTGAGACTCTGAGACGCAGAGACGCAGAGACGCAGAGGCGCAGAGACGCAGAGACTCTGAGACGCAGAGACTCTGAGACGCAGAGACTCTGAGACGCAGAGGCGCAGAGGCGCAGAGGCGCAGAGACTCTGAGACGCAGAGACTCTGAGACACAGAGGCGCAGAGGCGCAGAGGCGCAGAGACTCTGAGACTCTGAGACGCAGAGACGCAGAGGCGCAGAGGCGCAGAGACGCAGAGACTCTGAGACGCAGAGACTCTGAGACGCAGAGACGCAGAGATGCAGAGGCGCAGAGGCGCAGAGGCGCAGAGGCGCAGAGACGCAGAGACTCTGAGACGCAGAGACGCAGAGGCGCAGAGGCGCAGAGGCGCAGAGACGCAGAGACTCTGAGACGCAGAGACTCTGAGACGCAGAGACGCAGAGACGCAGAGACTCTGAGACGCAGAGACGCAGAGGCGCAGAGGCGCAGAGACTCTGAGACGCAGAGACTCTGAGACGCAGAGACGCAGAGGCGCAGAGGCGCAGAGACGCAGAGACTCTGAGACGCAGAGACTCTGAGACGCAGAGACGCAGAGATGCAGAGGCGCAGAGGCGCAGAGGCGCAGAGACTCTGAGACGCAGAGACGCAGAGGCGCAGAGGCGCAGAGACGCAGAGACTCTGAGACGCAGAGACGCAGAGGCGCAGAGACGCAGAGACTCTGAGACGCAGAGACTCTGAGACGCAGAGACGCAGAGACGCAGAGACTCTGAGACGCAGAGACGCAGAGGCGCAGAGGCGCAGAGACGCAGAGACTCTGAGACGCAGAGACTCTGAGACGCAGAGGCGCAGAGGCGCAGAGACGCAGAGACTCTGAGACGCAGAGACTCTGAGACGCAGAGACGCAGAGACGCAGAGACTCTGAGACGCAGAGACGCAGAGGCGCAGAGGCGCAGAGACGCAGAGACTCTGAGACGCAGAGACTCTGAGGCGCAGAGGCGCAGAGACGCAGAGACTCTGAGACGCAGAGACTCTGAGACGCAGAGACGCAGAGACTCTGAGACGCAGAGACGCAGAGACTCTGAGACGCAGAGACGCAGAGACTCTGAGACGCAGAGACGCAGAGACTCTGAGACGCAGAGACTCTGAGACGCAGAGACGCAGAGACTCTGAGACGCAGGGACTCTGAGACGCAGAGACGCAGAGGCGCAGAGGCGCAGAGACGCAGAGACTCTGAGACGCAGAGACTCTGAGACGCAGAGACGCAGAGGCGCAGAGACTCTGAGACGCAGAGACGCAGAGGCGCAGAGACGCAGAGACTCTGAGACGCAGAGACTCTGAGACGCAGAGGCGCAGAGGCGCAGAGACGCAGAGACTCTGAGACGCAGAGACTCTGAGACGCAGAGACTCTGAGACACAGAGACTCTGAGACGCAGAGGCGCAGAGGCGCAGAGGCGCAGAGACGCAGAGACTCTGAGACGCAGAGACTCTGAGACACAGAGACTCTGAGACGCAGAGGCGCAGAGGCGCAGAGACGCAGAGACTCTGAGACGCAGAGACTCTGAGACACAGGGACTCTGAGACGCAGAGGCGCAGAGGCGCAGAGACGCAGAGACTCTGAGACGCAGAGACTCTGAGACGCAGAGACTCTGAGACGCAGAGACGCAGAAGCGCAGAGGCGCAGAGACGCAGAGAGTCTGAGACGCAGAGAGTCTGAGACGCAGAGACTCTGAGACGCAGAGACTCTGAGACGCAGAGACTCTGAGACGCAGAGGCGCAGAGGCGCAGAGGCGCAGAGACGCAGAGACTCTGAGACGCAGAGGCGCAGAGGCGCAGAGACGCAGAGGCGCAGAGACGCAGAGACTCTGAGACGCAGAGACTCTGAGACGCAGAGACTCTGAGACGCAGAGACGCAGAGGCGCAGAGGCGCAGAGACTCTGAGACGCAGAGACTCTGAGACGCAGAGACGCAGAGGCGCAGAGGCGCAGAGGCGCAGAGACTCTGAGACGCAGAGACTCTGAGACGCAGAGACGCAGAGGCGCAGAGGCGCAGAGGCGCAGAGACGCAGAGACTCTGAGACGCTGAGACGCAGAGGCGCAGAGGCGCAGAGGCGCAGAGACTCTGAGACGCAGAGACTCTGAGACGCAGAGACTCTGAGACGCAGAGACGCAGAGGCGCAGAGACTCTGAGACGCAGAGACTCTGAGACGCAGAGGCGCAGAGGCGCAGAGACGCAGAGACTCTGAGACGCAGAGGCGCAGAGGCGCAGAGACGCAGAGACTCTGAGACGCAGAGACGCAGAGGCGCAGAGATGCAGAGACTCTGAGACGCAGAGACTCTGAGACGCAGAGACTCTGAGACGCAGAGACTCTGAGATGCAGAGACGCAGAGGCGCAGAGACGCAGAGACTCTGAGACGCAGAGGCGCAGAGGCGCAGAGACGCAGAGACTCTGAGACGCAGAGACGCAGAGGCGCAGAGGCGCAGAGATGCAGAGACTCTGAGACGCAGAGACTCTGAGACGCAGAGACTCTGAGACGCAGAGACTCTGAGATGCAGAGACGCAGAGACGCAGAGGCGCAGAGGCGCAGAGACGCAGAGACGCAGAGACTCTGAGACGCAGAGACTCTGAGACGCAGAGACGCAGAGGCGCAGAGGCGCAGAGACTCTGAGACGCAGAGACTCTGAGACGCAGAGACGCAGAGGCGCAGGGACGCAGAGACTCTGAGACGCAGAGACTCTGAGACGCAGAGACTCTGAGACGCAGAGGCGCAGAGGCGCAGAGGCTCAGAGACTCTGAGACTCTGAGACGCAGAGACTCTGAGACGCAGAGACGCAGAGGCGCAGAGGCGCAGAGACTCTGAGACGCAGAGACTCTGAGACGCAGAGACTCTGAGACGCAGAGATGCAGAGGCGCAGAGGCGCAGAGACGCAGAGACTCTGAGACGCAGAGACTCTGAGACGCAGAGACTCTGAGACGCAGAGACGCAGAGGCGCAGAGGCGCAGAGGCGCAGAGACGCAGAGACTCTGAGACGCAGAGACTCTGAGACGCAGAGACGCAGAGGCGCAGAGGCGCAGAGACGCAGAGACTCTGAGACGCAGAGACTCTGAGACGCAGAGACTCTGAGACGCAGAGACGCAGAGGCGCAGAGGCGCAGAGACTCTGAGACGCAGAGACTCTGAGACGCAGAGACTCTGAGACGCAGAGACTCTGAGACGCAGAGACGCAGAGGCGCAGAGACGCAGAGACTCTGAGACGCAGAGACTCTGAGACGCAGAGACGCAGAGGCGCAGAGACGCAGAGACGCAGAGACTCTGAGACGCAGAGACTCTGAGACGCAGAGACGCAGAGGCGCAGAGGCGCAGAGACTCTGAGACGCAGAGACTCTGAGACGCAGAGACTCTGAGACGCAGAGACGCAGAGGCGCAGAGGAGCAGAGACGCAGAGACTCTGAGACGCAGAGACTCTGAGACGCAGAGACGCAGAGGCGCAGAGGCGCAGAGGCGCAGAGACGCAGAGACTCTGAGACGCAGAGACTCTGAGACTCTGAGACGCAGAGACGCAGAGGCGCAGAGGCGCAGAGACTCTGAGACGCAGAGACTCTGAGACGCAGAGACTCTGAGACGCAGAGACGCAGAGGCGCAGAGGAGCAGAGACGCAGAGACTCTGAGACGCAGAGACTCTGAGACGCAGAGACGCAGAGGCGCAGAGGCGCAGAGGCGCAGAGACTCTGAGACGCAGAGACTCTGAGACGCAGAGACTCTGAGACGCAGAGACTCTGAGACGCAGAGACGCAGAGGCGCAGAGGAGCAGAGACGCAGAGACTCTGAGACGCAGAGACGCAGAGGCGCAGAGGAGCAGAGACGCACAGACTCTGAGACGCAGAGACGCAGAGGCGCAGAGGAGCAGAGGCGCAGAGACTCTGAGACGCAGAGACTCTGAGACGCAGAGACTCTGAGACGCAGAGACTCTGAGACGCAGAGACTCTGAGACTCTGAGACGCAGAGACTCTGAGACGCAGAGACGCAGAGACTCTGAGACTCTGAGACGCAGAGACGCAGAGACTCTGAGACGCAGAGACTCTGAGACGCAGAGACGCAGAGACGCAGAGACTCTGAGACGCAGAGACTCTGAGACGCAGAGACGCAGAGGCGCAGAGGCGCAGAGACGCAGAGACTCTGAGACGCAGAGACTCTGAGACGCAGAGACTCTGAGACGCAGAGACGCAGAGGCGCAGAGGCGCAGAGGCGCAGAGACGCAGAGACTCAGAGACGCAGAGACTCTGAGACGCAGAGACTCTGAGACGCAGAGACGCAGAGGCGCAGAGGAGCAGAGACGCAGAGACTCTGAGACGCAGAGACTCTGAGACGCAGAGACGCAGAGGCGCAGAGGCGCAGAGACGCAGAGACTCTGAGACGCAGAGACTCTGAGACGCAGAGACTTTGAGACGCAGAGACTCTGAGACGCAGAGACGCAGAGGCGCAGAGACGCAGAGACTCTGAGACGCAGAGACTCTGAGACGCAGAGACTCTGAGACGCAGAGACTCTGAGACGCAGAGACGCAGAGGCGCAGAGACGCAGAGACTCTGAGACGCAGAGACTCTGAGACGCAGAGACTCTGAGACGCAGAGACTCTGAGACGCAGAGACGCAGAGGCGCAGAGACGCAGAGACTCTGAGACGCAGAGATTCTGAGACGCAGAGACTCTGAGACGCAGAGACGCAGAGGCGCAGAGGAGCAGAGACGCAGAGACTCTGAGACGCAGAGACTCTGAGACGCAGAGACGCAGAGGCGCAGAGGCGCAGAGACGCAGAGACTCTGAGACGCAGAGACTCTGAGACGCAGAGACTCTGAGACGCAGAGACTCTGAGACGCAGAGACGCAGAGACTCTGAGACGCAGAGACTCTGAGACGCAGAGACTCTGAGACGCAGAGACGCAGAGGCGCAGAGACGCAGAGACTCTGAGACGCAGAGACTCTGAGACGCAGAGACTCTGAGACGCAGAGACGCAGAGACGCAGAGACTCTGAGACGCAGAGACTCTGAGACGCAGAGACGCAGAGGCGCAGAGGCGCAGAGACGCAGAGACTCTGAGACGCAGAGACTCTGAGACGCAGAGACTCTGAGACGCAGAGACGCAGAGGCGCAGAGGCGCAGAGGCGCAGAGACGCAGAGACTCTGAGACGCAGAGACTCTGAGACGCAGAGACTCTGAGACGCAGAGACGCAGAGGCGCAGAGGAGCAGAGACGCAGAGACTCTGAGACGCAGAGACTCTGAGACGCAGAGATGCAGAGGCGCAGAGACGCAGAGACTCTGAGACGCAGAGACTCTGAGACGCAGAGACTCTGAGACGCAGAGACTCTGAGACGCAGAGACGCAGAGGCGCAGAGGCGCAGAGACTCTGAGACGCAGAGACTCTGAGACGCAGAGACTCTGAGACGCAGAGACTCTGAGACGCAGAGACGCAGAGGCGCAGAGACGCAGAGACTCTGAGACGCAGAGACTCTGAGACGCAGAGACTCTGAGACGCAGAGACGCAGAGGCGCAGAGGAGCAGAGACGCAGAGACTCTGAGACGCAGAGACTCTGAGACGCAGAGACGCAGAGGCGCAGAGGCGCAGAGACGCAGAGACTCTGAGACGCAGAGACTCTGAGACGCAGAGACTCTGAGACGCAGAGACTCTGAGACGCAGAGACGCAGAGGCGCAGAGACGCAGAGACTCTGAGACGCAGAGACTCTGAGACGCAGAGACTCTGAGACGCAGAGACGCAGAGGCGCAGAGGCGCAGAGACGCAGAGACTCTGAGACGCAGAGACTCTGAGACGCAGAGACTCTGAGACGCAGAGACTCTGAGACGCAGAGACTCTGAGACTCTGAGACGCAGAGACTCTGAGACTCTGAGACGCAGAGACGCAGAGACTCTGAGACTCTGAGACGCAGAGACGCAGAGACTCTGAGACGCAGAGACTCTGAGACGCAGAGACGCAGAGACGCAGAGACTCTGAGACGCAGAGACGCAGAGACTCTGAGACGCAGAGACGCAGAGACGCAGAGACTCTGAGACGCAGAGACGCAGAGACTCAGAGACTCTGAGACGCAGAGGCGCAGAGACGCAGAGACTCTGAGACGCAGAGACTCTGAGACGCAGAGACGCAGAGACGCAGAGACTCTGAGACGCAGAGACTCTGAGACGCAGAGACTCTGAGACGCAGAGACGCAGAGACGCAGAGACTCTGAGACGCAGAGACTCTGAGACGCAGAGACGCAGAGACTCTGAGACGCAGAGACTCTGAGACGCAGAGACTCTGAGAAGCAGAGACTCTGAGACGCAGAGACGCAGAGACACAGAGACGCAGAGACGCAGAGACTCTGAGGCGCAGAGACGTAGAGACTCTGAGACTCAGAGACGCAGAGATGCAGAGACACAGAGACGCAGAGACGCAGAGACTCTGAGACGCAGAGACTCTTAGACGCAGAGACGTAGAGACTCTGAGACTCTGAGACGCAGAGACGCAGAAACGCGGAGACTCTGAGACGCAGGGACGCAGAGACGCAGAGACGCAGAGACTCTGTGACACAGAGACTCTGAGACGCAGAGCCACAGAGACGCAGAGACTCTGAGATGCAGAGACTCTGAGACGCAGAGACGCAGAGACTCTGAGACGCAGAGACGCAGAGACGCTGAGACGCAGAGACGCAGAGTCTCTGAGACGCAGGGACTCTTAGACTTTGAGACTCTGAGACAGAGAGACGCAGATACGCTGAGATGCAGAGACTCTGAGATGCAGAGACGCTGAGACGCAGAGACGCAGAGACGCAGAGACCAGAGACTCTGTGATGCAGAGACGCAGAGACGGAGAGACGCAGAGACGGAGAGACGCAGAGACGCAGAGACGCAGAGACAGAGAGACGCAAAGACGCAGAGACGGAGAGACGCAGAGACTCTGAGACGGAGAGACTCTGAGACGCAGAGTCTCTGAGACGGAGAGACTCTGAGACGCAGAGACTCTGAGACGCAGAGACTCTGAGACGCAGAGACTCTGAGTCACTGAGACGCAGAGACGCAGAGACTCTGAGACGCAGAGACTCTGAGACGGAGAGACTCTGAGACGGAGAGACTCTGAGACGCAGGGACTCTGAGACGCTGAGACTCTGAGACGCAGAGACGCAGAGACTCTGAGACGCAGAAACTCTGAGACGCACAGACCCTGAGACGCAGGGACTTTGAGACGCAGGGACT
The DNA here is from genome assembly GCF_965287045.1 of Carcharhinus amblyrhynchos. Taxonomy (NCBI): domain Eukaryota; kingdom Metazoa; phylum Chordata; class Chondrichthyes; order Carcharhiniformes; family Carcharhinidae; genus Carcharhinus; species Carcharhinus amblyrhynchos. The sequence continues at coordinate 28,561 of NW_027650887.1, forward strand.
CTGAGACACAGGGACGCAGAGACGGAGAGACTCTGAGACGCAGAGACTCTGAGACACAAAGATGCTGAGACTCAAAGAAGCTGAGACGCTGAGACTCTGAGACGCAGAGACTCTGAGATGCAAAGACTCTGAGGCGCAGAGACGCAGAGACGGAGAGGCGGAGAGACGGAGAGACGGAGAGACGCAGAGACTCTGAGACGCAGAGACTCTGAGACGCTGAGACGCAGAGACGCAGAGACGCAGAGACGGAGAGACGGAGTGACGCAGAGACGCAGAGACGCAGAGACTCTGAGACGCAGAGACTCTGAGACGCAGAGACGCAGAGACGGAGAGACGGAGAGACGCAGAGACGCAGAGGTGCAGGGACTCTGAGACGCAGAGACGCAGAGACGGAGAGACGCAGAGACGCAGAGACGGAGAGACGCAGAGACGCAGAGACGCAGAGACGCAGAGACTCTGAGACGCAGAGAGGCTGAGACTCTGAGACGCAGAGAGGCTGAGACTCTGAGACGCAGAGACTCTGAGACGCCAGAGACTCTGAGATGCAGAGACGAAGAGACTCTGAGACGCTGAGACGCTGTGACTCTGAGATGCAGATATACAGATACTCTGAGACACAGAGACACAGGTACTCTGAGATGCAGGGACGCAGACACTCTGAGACGGAGAGATGCAGAGCCTCGAGACGCCGAGATTCTGAGGCGCGGAGACTCTGAGACGCAGAGATGCAGAGATCAGAGACTCTGAGACTTAGAGACTCTGAGATACAGAGACACAGAGACTCTGAGACCAGAGACCAAGAGACAAAGAGAAAATGACACCCAGAGACCAAGAGACCAAGAGACAGAGACAGAGACACAGAGACTCTGAGACCCAAAAAATCCTGAGACTCTGAGACACAGACGCACAGAGATAGAGAGATTACTGACCCTCTGAGACCCTGAGGCCCTGAGACTCTGAGATTCTGAGACTCTGAGACACAGAGAGTCTGAGACACATACACTCTGAGACACTGAGACTCTGGGACATTGAGACTCTGGGACACTGAGACTCTGGGACACTGAGACTCCGAGACAGAGAGAGACACAGAGACAATGTCTCAATGTCCCCACTCCTCCCCACTCCCCCCTCCCTCCCTGATCCCCCATCTCTCCACATCCCTCCATCTCTCCCCTCCCTACCTCCATCCTCCATCTTCTCTTCCTTCCCCCCTTCCGCTTTCTCTTCCGCCTCCCTCTGTCCCTCTCTCCCTCCGTCCCTCTCTCCCTCCCTATCTCCCATCTCTCTCTCTCCATCTCCCCCTCCCACCCCCACCTCCCCCTCCCACCCGCTCCCTCACCCCCACACCCTCCATCCACCTGCCTCCCACAAACCCCTCCCTCCACACCCCACTCCCTCCAACCCTCCCACACTCTACAACCCCACTCCCCCCCCCACCCCCATCCCAACACCTCCTACCACCTCCCTCCTCCCTTCCCCTCCCTCCCCCTCCCACCACTTCCCGCCCCCCTTCCCACCCTTTCCCCACTCCCTCCCACCCCATCTCCCTCCCACTCTCCCACCCCCTCCGCACACTCACCCCCCTCCTCTCCCCTAGCTCCCCCCACCTCACCATCCCTCCCCTACAACCCCTCCCAACCCTCCCTCACCTCCCCTCCCTCTACCTCCCCCTCCCTGCCCTCCCTCCATCTCCCTCCCCTCCCTCCCCCTCCTACCACCCTCCCCTCCTTTACCCTCCCTCCCCTCCGTCTCCCACCCCCTCCCTCCCCCTCCGTCTCCCACCCCTCCCTCCTCCTCCCTCCCCTCCCTCTACCTCCCCACAACCTGCCCGCTCCCTCTACCTCCCCCTCCCCCTCTACCTCCACTTCCCCCTCCCTCTACCTTCCCCTCCCTCCACTCACTCTACCGCCCTCTCCCTTCCCTCCCTCTCCACCTCCCTCCCACTCCCTCCACCTGCCTCCCTGATCCGCCGCTCCCCTCCCTCCCCGCACTCCTCCTGTCCCTCCCCTCCCTCTCCTCCCTCCCTCTCCCTCTCCCACACCTCACTATCCCTCCCCTCCCTCTCACCTCCCCTCCCTCTCCCTCCCCTCCCATCCCTCTCCCTCTCCCACACCTCAGTATCCTTCCCCTCCCTCTCCCTCCCCTCCCATCCCTCTCCCTCTCCTCCGCACCCCTCCCACCTCCCCCCATCCCTCCCCTCCCTCTCCCTCCCCCACTCCCTCCCCTACCTCTCCTCTCTCTCCCTCTGCTCCTTCCCCTACTTCTCCCTCCCCTCCATCTCCTCCCCTCCCTCTACTCCCCTCCCTATCCCTCCTCTCCCTCCCCTCCCTTCCCTCTCCATCCCCTCTCCTCCCTCTCCCTACCCTCCCCTCCCTTTCCCCTCCCTCCCTCTCCTCTCCCTCCCTCCCTCTCTCTCCCTGTCCCTCCCTCTGTCTCCCTCCCGCCCCTTCTCTATCTCTCCCTCCCTCTCCATCCCTATCCCTCCTCTCCATCCCTCTCCATCCCTCTCCCTCCATCTCGCTCCCCCTCCCTCTCCCTCCCCACTCTCCCTCTCCTCCCTCTCCATCCCCTCCCTCTCCCTCCATCTCCCCCCTCTCCATCTCCCTCCTCTCCCTCTCCCACTCCCTCTCCCTCCCCTCTGTCTCCCTCTCCCTCACCTCACTCTCCCTCCCCTCCCTCTCCGTCCCCACCCTCTCCCTCACGTCCCCTCCCACCCCTCCCCTCCCTCTCCCTACCCTCCCTCTCCTCCTCACCCTCTCCCTCCCCTCCCTATCCATCCCCTTCCATCCTTCTCCCTCCCCTCCCCTCCATCTCACTCCCCTCCCTCTCCCTCTCCTCCTGGTCCCTCCCCTGCCCTCCCTCTCAATCTGCCCCCTCTCCCTCCCTCACCCTCCCACTCCCACTCCCTCTCCAACTACCTCTCCCACCTTCCCTCTCCATCCCTCTCCCTCTCTCTCCCTGCCTCCCTCTCCGTCCCTACGTCTCCCTCCTTTCCCTCCCTCTCCATCCCACTCCCTCCTTTCCCTCTCCCTCCCTTCCCTCTCCCTCCCCTACCTCTCCGTCCCCTTCTTCTCCATCCCCTCCTTCTCCCTATCCCTCACCTCGCTCTGCCTCCCATCCCTCTCCGTCCCCTCCCTCTCCCTCCCCTCCCTCTCAATGCCCTCCCCTTTCTCTCCCTCCTCTCCGTCTCACTCCCCTCCCTCTCCCCTCCCTCCCCTCACGCTCCATCTCCTCCCCTCCCTCTCCCTTTCTGTACCCCCGTCTCCCTCTCCCTATGTCTCCCTCCTTCCCCTCCTTTCCCTCACCTTCCCTTCCCTCTCCCTCCTCTCTCTCTCCCTCCCCTCCCCTCCCTCCCTCTCCCTCTTCTTCCCTCCCCCTTTCCTTCCCTCCCCTCACTCTCTCCCCTCCCAAAGCTCCCTCCCCTCCCCCTCCCTCTCTCTCCACTCCCTCTCCCTCCCCTCCCTCCCCCTCTTCCTCTCCCTCCCCTTGCACTCCCCCTCTCCTCCCCTCGCTCTCCCTCCCCTTCCCCTCCCACTCCCTCCCCTTCCCCTCCCACTCCCTCCCCCTCCCCTCCCCTCCCTCTCCCTCCCCCTTCCCTCCCTCTCCCTACCCTCCCTCTACTCCCTCTCCCCCTCCGTCCCTCTCCCCCATCCATCCCCCCTCCCCTCCCTCTCCCCTCCCCTCTCCCTCCCCCTCACCCTCCCCTCCACTCCCTCTCCCCTCCACTCCCTCTCCTTCCTCCTCCTCTCCCTCTCCCTCCCATCCCTCCCCCTCCACTCCCTCTCCCTCCTCCTCCTCTCCCTCTCCCTCCCAAAACTCCCACTCCATCCCTCACCCTCCCCTCCCTCCCCCCTCTCTCCCTCCCCCTCTCCTTCCCTCCCCTCACTCGCTCCCCTCCCTCCCTTCCCCACCCCTCCTACCCCTCCATCCCCTCCCTTCCTCCGCTCCCTCTCTCTCTCCATCCCTCTCCTCCCCCTCTCCCTCCCCTCCATTTCCCTCCCCTCCCCTCCTTCTCCCTCCCCTCCCTCTCCCTCCCCTCCCTCCCTCTCGCTCCACCTCTCCTCCCCTCCCCCCTCTCCCTCTCCTCCCCTTACCTCCCTTCCTCCCTCGCCTCCCTCTCTCCCTCCCTTCCCTCCCTCTCCCTACCCTCCCTCTACTCCCTCTCCCCCTCCGTCCCTCTCCCCATCCATCTAATCCATTGATTGGAGACAGTCAGCATGGTTTTGTAGCGGGTAGGTCGTGCCTTACTAACCTTATTGAGTTTTTTGAGAAAGTGACCAAAGAGGTGATGGGGTAAGGCAGTAGATGTGGTATATATGGATTTTAGTAAGGCGTTTGATAAGGTTCACCATGGTAGGCTTCTGCAGAAAATGCAGATGTATGGGATTGAGGGTGATCTAGGTACTTGGATCAGGAATTGGCTAGCAGATAGGAGACAGAGGGTCGTGGTGGATGGTAAATATTCATCATGGAGTTCGGTTACGAGTGGTGTGCCTCAGGGATCTGTTTTGGGGCCACTGCTGTTTGTAATTTTTATTAATGATCTGGATGAGGGTATAGTTGGGTGGATTAGTAAATTTGCTGATGACACCAAAGTCGGAGGTGTGGTAGATTGTGAGGAAGGGTGTCATAGTTTGCAGGGAGACTTGGACAGGTTGCAGAGCTGGATTGAATTTAGGAGTCGCAGCGTCATGTTGCAACTGTACACAACTCTGGTGCGGCCGCACTTGGAGTATTGTGTGCAGTTCTGGTCCCCGCATTACAGGAAGGATGTGGAGGCTTTGGAGAGGGTGCAGAGGAGGTTTACCAGGATGTTGCCTGGTATGGAGGGGAGGTCCTATGAGGAGAGACTGAGGGATTTGGGGTTGTTTTCGTTAGAAAAAAGGTGGCTAAGAGGGGATCTTATTGAAACATATAAGATGATTAGAGGTTTAGATAGGGTGGATAGTGATAGCCTTTTTCCTCGGATGGAGAAAGCTAGCACGGAGGGGGCATGGCTTTAAATTAAGGGGGGGTAGTTATAGACGATGTCAGGGGTAGGTTCTTTACCCAGAGGGTGGTGAGGGATTGGAATGCCCTGCCTGCTGCAGTTGTAAATGCGCCTAGTTTGGGGGCGTTTAAGAGATCCGTGGATAGGTTTATGGATGGAAAGGGATTGGTTTAGGTTAGAGGGTCATTGTTTTTTAACTGGTCGGCGCAACATCGTGGGCCGAAGGGCCTGTTCTGCGCTGTAATGTTCTATGTTCTATATTCTTCCTCCCCTCCCTCTCCCTCCCCCTCACCTCCCTCTCCCTCCCCTCCCTTTCCCTCCCTCTCCTCCCCTCCCACTCCTGCCGCTCCCTCTCCGTCCCCTCCCTCTCCCTCTGCTCCCTCTTCCCGCCCTCACCCTCCGTCTCCCAAACCTTCCCCACTCCCTCTCCCACTCTCTCTCACTCTCCCTCCCTCTCCCTCCCCTACAAACCCCTCCCCTCCTCCCTTCCATCTCCCTCCCATCCCCCACTCCCTCCCGTCTCCCACCGTCCCCCCTTCCCCTCCTTCCCCCCACCCCTCCTGCCTCCCTCCCCTCCCCCTCCCATCCCCCTGCCCCTCCCTCCACCCTTCACCCCTCACTCCCCCTCCATCCTCCCCTCCCTTCCCTTCCCTCCCTCCACTCCCTCTCCCTCCCTCCACTCCCTCTCCCTCCCCTCCCTCCCCTCCCCTGCCTTTCCCTGCCTCTCCCTCCCTCCCTCTCCCTCCCTCCCCCTCCCTCCCTCTCACTCCCTCCCTCTCACATGCTCCCTCTCCCCTCCCTCTGCCGCCCTCCTCCCCCCCTCACTCTCCCTCCCTCCTCCCTCCCACTCCCTCCCCTCCCTCACCTCCCTCTCCATCCCCCCACTCCTCCCAACCCCTCCACTCCTTCTCCCTCATCTCCCCTCCCTCTCCCTCATCTCCCTCCCTCCCCTCCTGTCCCTCTCCCTCCCTCCCCTCCCCACCCCTCACTACCCTCCCACTCCCTCCTTCTCCCTCTCTCCTTCCCTCCCTCACCTTCTCCCTCCATAAAGTCCATCCCTCCACTCCCTCTCCCTCCCCTCCCTCTCCCTCCCCTCTCTCTCCTTCCCTCCCTCTCCCTCCCTCCCCCCACTGTCCCTCCCTTCCCTCCCTCTCCCTCACTCTCTCATCCCTCCTCTCCCTCTCCCTACCTGCCCCTCACTGTACCTCCCTCTCCTCCCTGTCCCTCCCTCCCCTCCCACTCCCTCCCCTCCCTCTCCCTCTCCTCCCTCCCCTCCCACTCCTTCCCCTCCCTCACCTCCCTCTCCATCCCCCCACTCCTCCCAACCCCTCCGATCCTTCTCCCTCATCTCCCCTCCCTCTCCCTCATCTCCCTTCCTCCCACTCATCCCACTCCCTCCTCTCCCGTCCCTCTCCCTGCCCTCTCCACTCTCCCTCCCCCTCCCTCTCCTCCTCACCCCTCGCTACCCTCCCACTCCCTCCTTCTCCCCCTCCTTCCCCTCTCTCTCCCTCATCCTCCATAACCTCATCCCTCCCTCCCCTCCCCTCTCCCTCTCTCCTCTACCTCCTTCCTTCCCCTCGCTTTCCCTCCCTCCCCTCCCTCTGCTCCCTCTCCCTCACCCTCCCTCTCCCTCGCCCTCCCCTTCCCTCTCCCTCCTGTCCCCTCCCTCTCCATCCCCTCCCCTCCCCTCACTTTCACTCCCCTCCCTCTCCCTCCCCTCCCTGTCCCTCCCCTCCCTGTCCCCTCCCCCCTCCCCTCCCTCTCCCTCCACCTCCCCTCACCTCCCTTTCCCTCCCCTCCCACTCTCTCCCCCTCCCTCTCCCTCCCCTCCCTCTCCATCCCCCCTCTCCCCTCTCCACCCAACCCCTCCCATCCTTCTCCCTCATCCCCTCTCCCTCGCCCTCATCTCCCTCCCTCCCACTCATCTCCCTCCCTCCCCTCCCGTCCCTCTCGCTGCCCTCCCCTCCCTCTCCCTCCCTCTCCTCCGCCTCACTCCCCTCACTCTCCTCCCCTCCCTCTCGCTCCCCTCCATCCTCCCTGCCTCCCCCCTCCATCCCCTCTCCCTCCTGACCCTCCCCTCTCCCTCCCTACCCTCCGCCTCCCTCCCCACCCTCTCTTCCCCTCTCTCTGCTCCCCTCCCCTCTCGCTCTCCTCCCACCTCCCTCCCTCCCCTCTCCCTCTCCCACTCTTCCCTCCCTCTCCCTCACTCCCTCCCTCCTCTCCTCTCCCGATCCCTCACTGTCCCTCCCTCTCCTCCCTGTCCCTCCCTCCCTCCCTCTCCGTCCCTCCCCTCCCCTCCTCTCCCTCATCTCCCTCCCTCTCCCTCATCTCCCTCCCTCCCCCTCATCTCCTCCCCCCTGTCACCCCGCTCCCTCCCTTCCCCTCCCTCTCCCTCTCAGTCCCTCCCTGCTATCCCTCTCACTCCCTCCCTCCCCTCTTTCCTCCCTCTCCCTCCATCTCCTCACTCCCCTCCCTCCTCCCTCTCCCTGTACCTCCCTCCCCTCACTGTCCCTCCCTCCCTCTCCCTCCCCCTCCCCTCCTCTCCCTCCCTCTCCCGCTCCCTCCCCTTCCTCTCCCGTTCCCTCCCTCTCTCTCATTCACCCTCTCCCTCTACCTCACTCCCCACCCTCTCCCTCCCCCACTCCCTCCCCTCCCTTTCACTCCTCTCCTTCTCTCTCCCCTCCCTCTCGGTCCCCTCCCCTCACTCTCCCTCCTCTCCCCATCCCTCCCCCCTCCCTCTCTCTCCCTCTCCCTCCCTCTCCCTCCACCTCCCCTCACCTCCCCTCTCCTCCCCTCCCACTCCTCCTCCCCTTCCTTTCACTCCCC
>NW_027650888.1:0-36374 GCF_965287045.1 Carcharhinus amblyrhynchos
GTGTCTGTTTCAGGAGGATTTGAGAACCGGAGAGAAGGCTGTTGTGCGTTTCCGTTTTATTAAACACCCAGAGTACCTGAAAGTGGGAGCAAAACTTTTATTCCGTGAAGGAGTGACGAAAGGAATTGGCCACGTTACTAGGGTCATCGCTGAGTCAAAGTGTCGAGAATGTGACTGTGACCATCTCACATTGCAGTGTCAGTGATCCCCAAACACTGGCGTTAGCACAAGGGGCATCGAGACACAGCACCTCCAACAGCACTGCTGCTTATCCTCACTGACTGTGTCCTTGCTTCAACCCCGTGGGAATGCTCACTATCTGCATCCTGATTAAATATCAAAGCTCCCTTCACGGTGTGACCAGCAGGAAGGATTCTTGCCCTTTCTCTCTATCTCTGTCTTGATCAGGATCTGTCTGTCATCATCTTTCATCTGTTGGTCTCTCTTTCGGTCTGTCTCTTGCTGCATCTCTCGCCTTTGCTCATTTGTTGTTTGTGCTGCCCTACAGGTTATTTCGAATCATACACAGCTCTCTGCACTTCCCTCTCATGAAGAAGAGTTCTGTAATTGGAAATGATTCCATAGACATCTCAACCCCAAACTCTCTGCCCAATAAAACTGCCAAAGGTGTGCTGTCCTTCTGAAGAAGCAGAGAAAGGGAGCTTTACTCTGTATCTAACCCCGTGCTGTACCTGTCCTGGGAGTGTTTGATGGGGGGACAGTGTAAAGGGAGCTTTACTCTGTATCTAACCCCATGCTGTACCTGTCCTGGGAGTGTTTGATGGGGGACAGTGTAGAGGGAGCTTTACTCTGTATCTAACCCCGTGCTGTACCTGTCCTGGGAGTGTTTGATGGGGGACAGTGTAGAGGGAGCTTTACTCTGTATCTAACCCCGTGCTGTACCTGTCCTGGGAGTGTTTGATGGGGGACAGTGTAGAGGGAGCTTTACTCTGTATCTAACCCTGTGCTGTACCTGTCCTGGGAGTGTTTGATGGGGGACAGTGTAGAGGGAGCTTTACTCTGTATCTAACCCTGTGCTGTACCTATCCTCTGGGAATGAGCTATATGCACCCTCTGCCAGGGGTATGAAGGCTGGAGACCCATGTAGGGGAGTGAAATCGATGAGGGGTGGGTGGAATAAAGGGGAAACATTGTCCTGCCTCAAAGTGTGGGTGAGAGAGAAGCAAGATAATGTGTTGGAATTGGTGTCTGGTGAGAGGTGTATGATTTGCAGTACCTCCTGTCTGATAGCCAAGCACAACTTCACTTTATTCAGATTGGTGCATTAAAATTGCAGGCATTAGTTTTGATGTGTGATATAGGACAGCTTATGTACATTGTCTTTCTGTATATAAAAGATGTACAGAGAAATTTGTTTTAAATAAATAAAGTTTTAATGGACTGTTTGTGATGTTGTCTGTGTTACACACAGTCCTTTGTTGCTGTGTAACCTGCTGCCTCTGTTGACTTTGAAGATGAGTAGCAGTTATCACGCTTTCTGTTTGTGTGCCTGTGATGTGAGAATTTCTATCCTGAAGACTGTGGTACAGGGAGGCCAGTACTGATGCATGCTCGGGTTGATGAAGTGTAGCCCAGGACACTGGGAGGGCGGGGAGGAAATTGTGAGTCCCCTAGCCAAGATATTTGAATAGTCACGGGTGAGGCCTGTTCCCATCCTATTCATGTATTTGTCAAGATGCCCCTTAAAAACTCACTATCGTAGCTTTTGTAGCTTTAAATTAAGGGGTGGTAATTATAGGATGGATGTCAGAGGTAGGTTCTTTACTCAGAGGGTAGTAAGGGTGTGGAATGCCCCACCTGCAGCAGTTGTGGACTCACCAACTTTAAGGGTGTTCAAATGGTCAGTGGATAGGCATATGGATAACATTGGAATAGTTTAGGTTAGAGGGTCATTAGATTAGTTCCACTCGTCGGTGCAACATCGAGGGCCGAAGGGCCTGTACTGCACTGTAATGTTCTATTAACGTTTTATTGTTCATCCAAAGACGATAAAAAGCCTCTCCTTCATGGGTCAAGTTACCAGATGACGTAAATTGACACCTCTTGAGCTTAGATGAAGGAATGATAACATTAAGGTGCTTAAACTGATGAAAGTGGGTGTTAGGGCCAAAGAAAAACCCTTAACTTTGGGTGGGAGGAGGAATTGGAGAACAAGCTTGAGCTTTAGACTGGGCTGGACAGAACAGCTGGAATCAGAAAGTATTTGTTTACACAAAAGCAATAAAAATCTGGAAATCTCTGGCAAACAGCAGCTGATGCAATGATGTGACAACAGAGCCAGAGAATGAGAAACAGGAACTGGAATCATCACTCGGCACAATGACAGCACAGAATGCACACAAATATCTGTACATCTCTCTTCACTCTACATTGCTTCTTGTATGTGTTTTCAATCTAGTACGCTGGGAGAAAAGATAATCACACCATAGAGAAACAGTCATCTTCTGATCAATTAAAGAATATTTATTAATTTAAAAGGCTATAATACACTGAACAGTATACCGATGGCTGTACACACAGCATTACATGAAGTTACATCATTCCATAGAACCACAGAAAATTACAGCTCAGAAACAGGCCTTTTACCCCTTCTTGTCTGTGCTGAACCATTTCTCTGCCTAGTCCCACTGACCTGTACCTGGACCATATCCCTCCACACCCCTCTCATCCATGAACCTGTCCAAGTTTTTCTTAAATGTTAAAAGTGACCCTGCATTTACCACTTTATCCGGCAGCTCATTCCACACTCCCACCACTCTCTGTGTGAAGAAGCCCCCCCCTAATATTCCCTTTAAACTTTTCTCCTTTCACCCTTAACCCATGTCCTCTGGTTTTTTTCCCCCCCTAGCCTCTGTGGAAAAAGCCTGCTTGCATTCACTCTATCTATACCCATCAAAATCTTATACACCTCTATCAAATCTCCCCTCATTCTTCTACACTCCAGGGAATATAGTCCTAGCCTATTCAATCTCTCTCTGTAACTCAGCTTCTCAATCCCAGCAACATCCTCGTGAACCTTCTCTGCACTCTTTCAGCCTTATTTACATCCTTCCTGTAACTAGGTGACCAAAACTGTACAAAATATTCTAAATTCGGCCTCACCAATGCCTTATATAACCTTGTAAAAAGTCTGACAACACCAGGTTTTAGTCCAACCGATTTATTTGATAATACTCACAAGCTTATGGGGTTAGTCCCTTCGTCAGGTGAATGGAGAGTTCTGGCCTCAGACAGAGCGTATAAAGCACAGACAGTTTAGAGATTACTGATTAGAATGCAAATCCTTACACCTAACCTGCTGTTCAAGACCTGAAGTGGCTGACAATGTGAGTGGAAGGAGCACTGATCACAGTTTACAGAGATGTGTATTGTCTCCAGACAGTACAGTAAGTGAGGTTTTGCAAAGCCAGGCAAGTCACAGGGGTTACAGATAGTGCAACATGAACCCAAGATCCCTGTTGAGACCGTCCTCATGTGTGCGGAACTTGGCTATCAGTCTCTGTTCAGCGATTCTGCGCTGTTGTGTGTCGTGAAGGTCACGGGCATTCAGCCTCTGACCTTCGGGTAAGCATTCTCCAAGGCGGCCTTCACGACACACGACAGCGCAGAGTCGCTGAACAGAGACTGATAGCCAAGTTCCGCACACGTGAGGACGGTCTCAACAGGGATCTTGGGTTCATGTCGCACTATCTGTAACCCCCGTGACTTGCCTGGGTTTGCAAAACCTCACTTACTGTACTGTCTGGAGACAATACACATCTCTGTAAACTGTGATCAGTGCTCCTTCCACTCACATTGTCAGCCACTTCAGGTCTTGAACAGCAGGTTAGGTGTAAGGATTCGCATTCTAAATCAGTAATCTGTAAACTGTCTGTGCTTTATACGCTCTGTGTGAGGCCAGAACTCTCCATTCACCTGACGAAGGGACAAACCCCAAAAGCTTGTGAGTCTATTATCAAATAAATCGGTTGGACTAAAACCTGGTGTTGTCAGACTTTTTACTGTGTTTTACGCCAGTCCAACGCCGGCATACCCACATCATTATATAACCTTACCATAAGACTCCAACTTTTATACTTGATACTCCGATTTATAAAGGCCAATGTTCCAAAAGCACTCTTTACGACCCTATCTACCTGTGACGCCACTTTTAGGGAATTATGTATCTCTATTCCCAGATCCCTCTGTTCAACTGCACTCTTCAGTGTCCTACCATTTAGCCTGTACGTCCTACTTTGGTTTGTCCTTCCAAAGTGCAATACCTCACACTTGTCTGCATTAAACTCCATCTGCCATTTTTCAGCCCATTTTTCTCGCTGGTCCAACTCCCTCTGCAAGCTTTGAAAACCTTCCTCACTGTCCACTACACCTCCAATCTTTGTACCATCAGCAAATTTACTGATCAAGTTACCACATTATCATCCAGATCATTGATGTAGATGACAAACAGCAATGGACCCAGCACTGATCCCTGCGGCACTCCACTAGTCACAGGCCTCCAGTCAGAGAAGCAATCCTCCACAACCACTCTCTGGCTTCTTCCATTGAGCCAGTGTCTAATCCAATTTACTACCTCTCCATGTATACCTAGCAACTGAACCTTTCTAACTAACCTCCCATGAGGGACTTTGTCAAAGGCCTTGCTGAAATCCAGGTAGACAGCATCCACCACCTTCCCTTCATCCACTTTCCTGGTAACCTCATTGAGAAACTCTAATAGATTGGTTAAACATGACCTACCACGCACAAAGCCATGTTGAAGTGATGCATTTTGGAAGAAATAATATAGGGGGGAAGTTATACAATAAATGGTAGGACTGTGAAGAGCATAGAAACACAGAGGGACCTAGGTGTGCAAGTTCACAAGTCCTTGAAGGTGGTGAAGAAGGCATATGGTATGCTTGCCTTTATAGGAAGGGGTATAGAGTATAAAAGCTGGCATCTAATGTTGCAGTTAGACCACATTTGGAGTACTGCATCCAGTTCTGGTCACTGTATTACCAGAAGGACGTGGGGGCTTTGGAGAGAGTGCAGAGGAGGTTTACCAGGATGCTGCCTGGTATGGAGGGTCTTAGCTATGAGGAGAGATTGAGCAAATTGGAGCTATTCTCCCTGGAAAGACAGAGAATGAGGGGAGATCTAATAGAGGTATATAAGATTATGAAGGGTATAGATAGAGTGAACAGTGGGAAGCTTTTTCCCAGGTTGGATACGAAAATCACGAGGGGCCACGGGCTTAGGGTTAGACGGGTGAGGTATAATTCAGATGTTAGAGGGAGGTTTTTCACACAGAGGGTTGTGGGGGCCTGGAATGCACTGCCATGTAGGGTGATGGAGGCAGGCATGCTAGAGTTGTTTAAGGCTTACCTAGATAGGCACATGAGCAGACTACAGATGGAGGGATACAAAAGAATGTTCTAGTTAAGGATCAAGAGCCTCAGGACGTTCCTGGGAATCAACAGATTCCTATGGGATGTCCAACATATTTTGTGGCTCACCTGTCTCTTACGTTGGATCTACTGGGGATCTTCCGTTAATGTCTGTTTCAGCCGTGTATGTTTATTGATGTCTCTTTTTTTACACCCACAGGTGATTCGGTCCGCCTTGTTGTCCAACAAGGGGCATACACACGGTGGGTCGTGCGAGGGCTGCTCTTGGATGTTGCTTCGAGAGTTGCCTAGTGCTTCACGTCGTTAGTGTACGCTTAAACTGGACCAACTGACGGGCAACACGACAGCTCAGTGACTATCACTGTTTGCTGTGCAGTTACAGGGACCCGGGTCGGATCTCCGACTTGGGTCGGTGTCTGTGGGAGTTTGCACATTCTCCCCGTGTTTGCGTGGGTTTTCTCCGGGTGCTCCGGTTTCCTCCCACACCCCAAAAACGTGCTCATAGGCTGATTGGTGTTAATGAATTGTCCCTAAATTGGATCTCCCTTAATCTGGCGCACGTATAATTCCCTAAATTTGCATCCCTTTATTGCGGAGTCCAAGAGGCGTAGACAAAAGTGGTAGGTAGGAGGAGGATTGGAATGAGGCACTCACTGAGTGTTAAAATGGGCGGCGTGGGCTTGTAGGGCCCAAGGGCCTGTTTCCTGTGCTGTGTTGTTCTTTGTTGATTCTCCCTAATAAGTCCCTGTCTATCCAAATATTTGTAGATCCTTTCCTTATCACACCTTCCAATAACTTGCCCACCACCGACATCAAACTTACTGGCCTGCAATTTCCCGGATTTCTTTTGGAACCTTTTTTAAATAACGGAACAACATGAACCACCCTCCAATCACCTGGCACCTCCCCTGTGAATACTGACATTTTAAATATGTCTGCCAGGGCCTCTGCAAGTTCAACACTAGCCTCCCTCAAGGTCTGTGGGAATACCCTGTCCGGTCCTGGGGATTTATCCACTCTGATTTGCCTCAAGACAGCCAGCACCACCTCCTCTTTAATCTGTAAAGGTTCCATGATCTCCCTACCTGTTTGCCCAATTTCCGTAGACTCCATGCCCGTTTCCTCAGTAAATACGGATACAAAAAAACCCATTTAGTATCTCCCCCATCTCTTTTGGTTCCATACACAGTCTAACACTCTGGTTTTCAAGAGGACCAATTTTATCCCTCACTGTCCTTTTGCTCCTAACAAACCTATAGAAGCTCTTTGGATTTTCCTTCACTCTGTCTGCCAAAGCAACCTCATGTCTTCTTTTACCCCTCCTGATTTCCCTTTTAAGTAGCTTCTTGCACTTTTTATACTCCTCGAGCATCTGATCTGTTCCTTGCTGCCTGTACATTTCATACAACTCTCTCTTCCTCTTAATCAGTGTTACAATCTCCCTCGAGAACCAAGGTTCCTTATTCCTATTTACTTTGCCTTTAATCCTGACAGGAACATACAAACTCTGCACTCTCAAAATTTCTCCTTTGAAGGCCTCCCACTTTCCATTTATATCCTTACCAGAGAACAGCCTGTGCCAATCCACACTTCCCAGATCCCTTCTCATTTCATCAAATTTGGCCTTTTTCCAGTTCAGAACTTCAACCCGAGGACCAGATCTATCCTTATCCATGATCAGGTTGAAACTAATGGCATTATGATCACTGGATCCAAAGTGTTCCCTCACACTCACATCCATCACCTGCCCTAACTCATTTCCCAACAGGAGATCCAGTATCGCATCCTCTCTAGTTGGCACCTCTGTATACTGATGTAGAAAATTCTCCTGAACACATTTTACAAACTCTATCCCGTCTAAACCTTTAACAGTATGCGAGTCCCAATCTATACTGGGACTCTTACCCTATATCTACATCGAAGGCGTATGGTGTACTGGCCTTCATTAATCGAGGGATTGAGTTTAGGAGTCGGGAGGTAATGCTGCAACTTTATAAGACCCTTGTCAGACCCCACTTGGAGTACTGTGCGCAGTTCTGGTCACCTCACTACAGGAAGGATGTGGAAGCTATTGAGAGGGTGCAGAGGAGATTTACAAGGATGTTGCCTGGACTGGGAGGCATGCCTTATGAAGATAGGTTGAGGGAGCTGGGACTCTTCTCCCTGGAGAGACGAAGGTTGAGAGGCGACCTGATAGAGGTTTATAAAATGTTGAGAGTAATAGATAGGGTGGATTCTTGGAGGCTATTTCCCCGGGCTGAAATGGTCGCTATGAGAGGACACAGGTTTAAGGTGCTGGGAAGTAGGTACAGAGGAGATGTCAGTGGTCAGTGGTGGTGGAGGCGAACTCGCTGGGGTCTTTTAAAAGACTTCTGGATGAGTATATGGGGTTTAATGAGATTGAGGGTTATAGATAGGTCTGTAGGTTGGTAGGTGATGATGCGATCGGCGCAACTTGTGGGCCGAAGGGCCTGTTTGTGCTGTAGTGTTCTATGTTCTATGTCAGGGGTAAGTTTTTCACTCAGAGGGTGGTGAGTGAATGGAATCGGCTGCTGTCGGTGGTGGTGGAGGCGAACTCGATAGGGTCTTTTAAGAGACTTCTGGATGAGTACATGGGATTTAATGGGATTGGGAGTTACAGGTAAACCTAGTAGGTAGGGATATGATCGGCGCAACTTGTGGGCCGAAGGGCCTGTTTGTGCTGTAGTTTTTCTGTGTTCTGTATGTGGAAAATTAAAATCCCCTCCTATCATAACTTTCTGTTTCTTGCAGTTGTCTGCTATCTCTCTGCTGATTTGCTCCTCCAGTTCTCACTGACTATTGGGTGATCTATAATACATCCCCATTAATGTGGCCATACCTTTCCTGTTTCTCAGCTCCACCCATAGGGCCTCTGTAGACAAGCTCCCTAATCTGTCCTGCCTGAGTGCCACTGTAACATTTTCCCTGACCAACAATACCACCCCCCCAACTTTTATCCCTCTGCCTCTATCACGCCTGAAACATTGGAACCCTGGAACATTGAGCTGCCAGTCCTGCCCCTCCTGTAGCCAAGTTTCACTAATGACTATAATGTCATATTTCCACCTGTCAATCCACACCTTCAGCTCATCTGCCTTCCCCATAATACTCCTGGCATTGAAATAGACACACCTCAAAAGATTATTTCCAACCACACTCAACCCTTCCATTTGTGATTTTGCTTGAACTAACCTGTCTTTTTACCCCCGCTCCACTATCTGCTCTGGTTCCCATCCCCCTACAAATCTAGTTTAAACACTCCCCAATAACACTAGCAAACCTCCCTGCGAGTATATTGGTCCCCTTGTAGTTCTATAAACTTCTCATTCTCCCGAATTAGACAGAGGTCATCGAGCTCCTTCTCCAGTTCCCTAACACACTTTGCCAGCAGCTGCAGCTGGATGCATCTTTTGTAGGTGTGGGATACCAGAGATCAGGGATACCAGAGATCTCCCACATCCCAAAGCCAAAGCCCTTCAGCCTTCACTCTGCTCCCCCTCGTCCCACTCTCCGTTCCCCCTCCCCATTGCCCCGCTCCCCCTCATCCCGCTCTCCGTTCCCCCTCCCCATTGCCCCGCTCCCTGCTCCCCCTCACCCCGCTCCCCACTCCCCCTCGTCCCGCTCTCCGTTCCCCCTCCCCACTGCCCCGCTCCCTGCTCCCCCTCATCCCGCTCCCTGCTCCCCCTCACCCCGCTCTCTGTTCCCCCTCCCCATCGCCCCGCTCCCTGCGCCCCGTCGCCCCGCTCCCCCTTGCCCTGCTCCCCCTCACCCCGCTCTCTGTTCCCCCTCCCCATCGCCCCACTCCCTGCGCCCCGTCGCCCCGCTCCCCCTTGCCCTGCTCCCCCTCACCCCGCTCTCTGTTCCCGCTCCCTGCGCCCCGTCGCCCCGCTCCCCCTTGCCCTGCTCCCCCTCACCCCGCTCTCCATTCCCCCCCCCCATTGCCCCGCTCCCTGCACCCCCTCGCCCCGCTCCCCCTCGTCCCACTCTCTGTTCCCCCTCCCCATCGCCCCGCTCCCTGCGCCCTGTCACCCCGCTCCCCGTCGCCCCGCTCCCTGCGCCCTGTCACCCCGCTCCCTGTCGCCCCGCTCCCCCTCGCCCCGCTCCCTGCACCCTGTCACCCCGCTCCCCGTCGCCCCGCTCCCCCTCGCCCCGCTCCCTGCACCCTGTCACCCCGCTCCCCGTCGCCCCGCTCCCCCTCGCCCCGCTCCCTGCACCCTGTCACCCCGCTCCCCGTTGCCCTGCTCCCCCCTCGCCCCGCTCCCTGCACCCCCTTGCCCCGTGCCCCGCACCCCCTCGCCCCGCTTCCCCCCTCGCCCCCTCCCCCCGCTCCCTCTCCCCCCGCCCCCTCCCCCCGGCTCCCCTCCCCCCCCGCCCCCCCACCGCTCCCCTCCCCACTGGCTGACATCAGGTGCCTGTACAGCCTCCAGAAAAACTCAACTTCTCGGAATCCCCTGCGACCGACTTCCCTTAGTTTAAATCTCAGAAAGAAAATCCCGCAAGAAAACGGAATAAATAAATAAAATACCAGTACTTTGCTTACCCTCAGCACTCCTGCGAAGAATCTCTCCCTTTATGTCCTGCTCCAGTCAATCAATCAATACTCTTAAGGGTTCTGTCATTTACTGTATATTTCCTATCTGTATTAGACCTTCCAAAATGCATTACCTCACATTTGTCTGGATTAAACTCCATCTGCCATCTCTCCACCCAAGTCTCCAACTGATCTATATCCTGCTGTATCCTCTGATGGTCCTCATCACTATCCACAAATCCACCAACCTTTGTGTCATCCACAAACTTACTAATCAATCCAGTTACATTTTCCTCCAAATCATTTATACATATTACAAACAGCAAAGGTCCCAGCACTGATCCCTGAGGAACACCACTTGTCACAGCCCTCCATTCAGAAACACACCCTTCCACTGCTACCCTCTGTCTCCTTTGACCGAGCCAGTTCTGTATCCACCTTGCCAGCTCACCTCTGATCCCGATCGACTTCACCTTCTGCACCTTTTAGCAATAATGAGATTTCAGAGGAGACTGTTTGTGTAGCTGGATGAGGCTCTGATGGTAACTGTTATTTCCCTCTCTGCAGTTATTGTGTATGGATATATAGTTCACTCCATTGATATTACCCACTCTGTGAATCACACAATCCCTACAGTGCAGGAGAAGGCCATTCAGCCCTTCCAGTCTGCACTGACAACAATCCTAACCAGGCCCTTTCCCCATAACCACATACATCATACCCCTGACACTAAGGGGCAATTTAGCATGGCCAATCAACCTAACCAGACATCTTTGGACTGTGGGAGGAAACCAGAGCACACGGAGGAAACCCATGCAGACATGGGGAGAATGTGCAAACTCCACACAGACAATGATGCCACTGGGAATCGAACCCGGGTCCCTGGTGCTGTGAGACAGCAGTGCTAACCCACTGTGTCACCGTGCCCCTGGGAATCGAACCCGGGTCCCTGGCGCCGTGAGACAGCAGTGCTAACCCACTGTGTCACCGTGTCCCCGGGAATCGAACCCGGGTCCCTGGCGCTGTGAGACAGCAGTGCTAACCCACTGTGTCACCGTGCCCCCGGGAATCGAACCCGGGTCCCTGGCGCTGTGAGACAGCAGTGCTAACCCACTGTGTCACCGTGCCCCCGGGGAATCAAACCCGGGTCCCTGGCGCTGTGAGACAGCAGTGCTAACACACTGTGTCACCGTGCCCCCGGGAATCGAACCCGGGTCCCTGGCGCTGTGAGACAGCAGTGCTAACCCACTGTGTCACCGTGCCCCCGGGAATCGAACCCGGGTCCCTGGCGCTGTGAGACAGCAGTGCTAACCCACTGTGTCACCGTGCCCCCGGGAATCGAACCCGGGTCCCTGGCGCTGTGAGACAGCAGTGCTAACCCACTGTGTCACCGTGCCCCCGGGAATCGAACCCGGGTCCCTGGCGCTGTGAGACAGCAGTGTTAACCCACTGTGTCACCGTGCGGATCTGGATTTTAGTATAAATGCTGTACCTTGTGCCCCTGCCCTTGCTGCTCCAACCCCACTGTCCTCCTCCTCCAGCCCCCTCGCTCCCCCCTTTGCCGTTGTCCCCCCCAGCACGGACCCCCCTTGCTTCCCCCCCCACAACTCTCGCACCATCCTTGCACCCCCCTGTCACAGCACCCCCCGCTACACCCATACCCCCCACCCCCCCAACCCCTGGCCGTGCACAGCCCCACCCCCCCCCAACCCCTGGTCTTGCACAGCCCCACCCCCCCCCAACCCCCGGCCGTGCACAGCCCCACCCCCCCCCCAACCCCTGGTCTTGCACAGCCCCACCCCCCCCCCAACCCCTGGCCTTGCACAGCCCCACCACCCCCCCCCACCCCTATGGCCTCCCTTCACTCCCCCCCACAACAGCCCCCCCACCCCTGGCCTTGCATGGCCCCCCCCTCCTCGCTCCCCCCACCCTTCACACGGCTCCCCTCGCTCCCCCCCAACCCCTTGCACAGGCCCCCGCTCCCCCCCCCACCTCGCGCAGCCCTCCCCCCCCACCCCTCACACCGCCCCCCGCTCCCCCTGACCCCTCGCACCGGCCCCCACTCCCCCCCACCTCACACCGCCCCACCCTCGCACCGCCCCCAGCTACCCCCACCCCTCACACCGCCTCCCCTCCCCCCCCCTCCCCCTCCCCCTCGCACTGCCGCCTTGCTCACCCCTTCAGCCCCCTCGCTCTCCCCCCACACACCCCTTTGCTGCCCTCCTGCATAGCCTCCTCGCTCCCCCCCTTCACAGAGTACCCTTACTCCCACTTTCACTCCTCTCTTGCACAGCCTGTGCTGCCCCCTCAGAGGGCACTGCCCCCCCTCCCTGCCCACTGCCTCTGTCCAGCACTGTGATACTGCAGCTGGGCTCTGAGTCTGACTGTGTCTGATTACCCTGTGTCCATCGGCACGGCTCCCTCCGGCCTTCTGTTAACCTGTGCTTTTCCTAAAGTAAGAGTCCAGAGTGAGAGTGTGTCCGCTGCTAATCCGGGCCCGTTTACCCCCAGGAACAAGCTGTTTCACTGCCTTTTTCTTCAGACAGGGGCAGGGGCCGGCGGCGGGGGGGTGGGGGCCGGCGGCGGGGGGGTGGGGGCCGGCGGCGGGATGGGAGGGGGCTGCATTGAGGGACTTCTGAAGGTCAAAAGCAAAATGGAAATCCTGATGTTCAGCCATCTCCCAGGGAGCTTTGTGCTGACCACATCTGTCACACTGCAGTAATAACTCTGGGCAGAGAGAGGACCCCGGCAGGGGAAGGATCTGCAGATCCTCAGGATAGGATCCCCCGCTCTCTGGAACCCTCGGAGTGTCGGTGAGGGTGGCTCCAGCAGCCTTCCTCCTGAAGAATGAGGAACTCACTGAGCAGCTCCTGTCACCCCCAGGGGCCGGCGAGGCTGGACCGGGGGCAGGCGAGGTCCGACCGGGGGCAGGCGAGGTCCGACCGGGGGCAGGCGAGGTCCGACCGGGGGCCGGCGAGGCTCGACCGGGGGCCGGCGAGGCTCGACCGGGGGCCGGCGAGGTCCGACCGGGGGCCGGCGAGGTCCGACCGGGGGCCGGCGAGGTATCAGGACACACTGACACCCTCTGGAAGTATGAGGCAATACTTCCAGTTCTGGGTCTCTGGTACCCAGCACTGCTCTGTGCCAGTTTATCCAGGCACACAGTCTCAGATGAGGAAATAAAGCTGCCTGCCTCCCGGTTTCTCCCATCGATGGTCAGGAACTGACTGATGGACTTTGCTGAGGATGGTAAGAGTTTGGTGAATTTACCGGTGGACAGACAGAGGCCAGTAACAGCGGGGGACCTGAGTGAGAGAGAGCAGGAATCAAAAACCAGGCATTAATTAACACCCCCGCGTGCACACTCCCCTATCCGCACCCCCGCGTACACACTCCCCTATCCGCGCCCCCGCGTGCACACTCCCCTATCCGCGTACACACTCCCCTATCCGCGCCCCCGCGTGCACACTCCCCTATCCGCACCCCCCCGTGCACACTCCCCTATCCGCACCCCCGCGTGCACACTCCCCTATCCGCGCCCCCGCGTGCACACTCCCCTATCCGCACCCCCGCGTACACACTCCCCTATCCGCGCCCCCGCGTGCACACTCCCCTATCCGCACCCCCGCGTGCACACTCCCCTATCCGCGCCCCCGCGTGCACACTCCCCTATCCGCACCCCCGCGTGCACACTCCCCTATCCGCACCCCCGCGTACACACTCCCCTATCCGCGCCCCCGCGTGCACACTCCCCTATCCGCGCCCCCGCGTGCACACTCCCCTATCCGCGCCCCCGCGTGCACACTCCCCTATCCGCACCCCCGCGTGCACACTCCCCTATCCGCACCCCGGCGTACACACTCCCCTATCCGCACCCCCGCGTGCACACTCCCCTATCCGCACCCCCGCGTGCACACTCCCCTATCCGCACCCCCGCGTGCACACTCCCCTATCCGCGCCCCCGCGTGCACACTCCCCTATCCGCGCCCCCGCGTGCACACTCCCCTATCCGCGCCCCCGCGTGCACACTCCCCTATCCGCACCCCCGCGTACACACTCCCCTATCCGCACCCCCGCGTACACACTCCCCTATCCGCACCCCCGCGTGCACACTCCCCTATCCGCACCCCCGCGTGCACACTCCCCTATCCGCGTACACACTCCCCTATCCGCACCCCCGCGTACACACTCCCCTATCCGCACCCCCGCGTGCACACTCCCCTATCCGCGCCCCCGCGTGCACACTCCCCTATCCGCGCCCCCGCGTGCACACTCCCCTATCCGCGCCCCCGCGTGCACACTCCCCTATCCGCGCCCCCGCGTACACACTCCCCTATCCGCACCCCCGCGTGCACACTCCCCTATCCGCACCCCCGCGTGCACACTCCCCTATCCGCGTACACACTCCCCTATCCGCACCCCCGCGTGCACACTCCCCTATCCGCACCCCCGCGTGCACACTCCCCTATCCGCGTACACACTCCCCTATCCGCACCCCCGCGTACACACTCCCCTATCCGCACCCCCGCGTGCACACTCCCCTATCCGCGCCCCCGCGTGCACACTCCCCTATCCGCACCCCCGCGTGCACACTCCCCTATCCGCGCCCCCGCGTGCACACTCCCCTATCCGCACCCCCGCGTGCACACTCCCCTATCCGCACCCCCGCGTGCACACTCCCCTATCCGCACCCCCGCGTGCACACTCCCCTATCCGCGTACACACTCCCCTATCCGCACCCCCGCGTACACACTCCCCTATCCGCACCCCCGCGTACACACTCCCCTATCCGCGTACACACTCCCCTATCCGCACCCCCGCGTGCACACTCCCCTATCCGCGTACACACTCCCCTATCCGCACCCCCGCGTGCACACTCCCCTATCCGCGTACACACTCCCCTATCCGCCCCCGCGTGCACACTCCCCTATCCGCGCCCCCGCGTACACACTCCCCTATCCGCACCCCCGCGTGCACACTCCCCTATCCGCGTGCACACTCCCCTATCCGCGTGCACACTCCCCTATCCGCACCCCCGCGTGCACACTCCCCTATCCGCGTACACACTCCCCTATCCGCGCCCCCGCGTGCACACTCCCCTATCCGCACCCCCGCGTACACACTCCCCTATCCGCGCCCCCGCGTGCACACTCCCCTATCCGCACCCCCGCGTGCACACTCCCCTATCCGCGCCCCCGCGTGCACACTCCCCTATCCGCGTACACACTCCCCTATCCGCGTGCACACTCCCCTATCCGCGTGCACACTCCCCTATCCGCGTGCACACTCCCCTATCCGCGTACACACTCCCCTATCCGCGTACACACTCCCCTATCCGCGTACACACTCCCCTATCCGCGCCCCCGCGTGCACACTCCCCTATCCGCACCCCCGCGTGCACACTCCCCTATCCGCGTACACACTCCCCTATCCGCGCCCCCGCGTGCACACTCCCCTATCCGCACCCCCGCGTACACACTCCCCTATCCGCGCCCCCGCGTGCACACTCCCCTATCCGCACCCCCGCGTGCACACTCCCCTATCCCGCCCCCGCGTGCACACTCCCCTATCCGCGTGCACACTCCCCTATCCGCGTGCACACTCCCCTATCCGCGTGCACACTCCCCTATCCGCGTGCACACTCCCCTATCCGCGTGCACACTCCCCTATCCGCGTGCACACTCCCCTATCCGCGTACACACTCCCCTATCCGCGTACACACTCCCCTATCCGCGTACACACTCCCCTATCCGCGTACACACTCCCCTATCCGCGCCCCCGCGTGCACACTCCCCTATCCGCACCCCCGCGTGCACACTCCCCTATCCGCGCCCCCGCGTGCACACTCCCCTATCCGCACCCCCGCGTACACACTCCCCTATCCGCGCCCCCGCGTGCACACTCCCCTATCCGCACCCCCACGTGCACACTCCCCTATCCGCACCCCCGCGTGCACACTCCCCTATCCGCGTACACACTCCCCTATCCGCGCCCCCGCATGCACACTCCCCTATCCGCACCCCCGCGTGCACACTCCCCTATCCGCGTACACACTCCCCTATCCGCGCCCCCGCGTACACACTCCCCTATCCGCACCCCCGCGTGCACACTCCCCTATCCGCACCCCCACCATCTCCATCAGGGTCAGCAAGTGCTGGGACCCCCCCCACCCCAACCCCCCGAACTGCAACTGTGGAGAGCCCCAGCCTCGGTGAGTGCGAAGTGGGGGCAAACCCCATTCAGGAGCCGGGTATCTGTCACCCTCTCCATCTCTCACTCTTCGCTCCCTCATTCCTGCCGACACATGTCCCTCGCCCCTTCCGTCCCCTCCCTACGTCATACACACCTCGTTCCCTCCAAAAGTCTCCACTCACACCCTAGGTCACTCACTCCCTCGGCCCTCGCACCCTCTGTCCCTCGCTCCCTCCATCACTCACTGCTTGCTCCCTCCGTCTCTCTCGGCGCTCCCTCCATCCCTCCCTCTGATCTTCTCCCCTCCCTCCCTCGCCCCGCTCTCCCTCCCTCCCTCGCCCCGCTCTCCCTCCCTCCCTCGCCCCGCTCTCCCTCCCTCCCTCGCCCCGCTCTCCCTCCCTCCCTCGCCCCGCTCTCCCTCCCTCCCTCGCCCCGCTCTCCCTCCCTCCCTCGCCCCGCTCTCCCTCCCTCCCTCGCCCCGCTCTCCCTCCCTCCCTCCCTCACTCACCATGCTGTCTGGTGATTTGCTGTGGTATTAAATTCTCGGAGTAATGTGAAGGCGTTATTTGCGATGCTCTGAGCTTGATACTGAGACAGAGAGCAGCACCGGGAGTAATGGCTGCTTTTACCATCTCCCTCCAGACGCACTCCCACCGACAGCTGCTTTCCCACTCGCTGGTTCTAGAGGAACATCAAATAGCATTATCAATCCACCTGATCCCGGAGTGATCCCAGCCCCACTGAGGGAGTGCCGCACTGTCAGAGGGTCAGTGCTGAGGGAGTGCCGCACTGTCAGAGGGTCAGTGCTGAGGGAGTGCCGCACTGTCAGAGGGTCAGTGCTGAGGGAGTGCCGCACTGTCAGAGGGTCAGTGCTGAGGGAGCGCCGCACTGTCAGAGGGTCAGTGCTGAGGGAGTGCCGCACTGTCAGAGGGTCAGTGCTGAGGGAGTGCCGCACTGTCAGAGGGTCAGTGCTGAGGGAGTGCCGCACTGTCAGAGGGTCAGTGCTGAGGGAGTGCCGCACTGTCAGAGGGTCAGTGCTGAGGGGAGTGCCGCACTGTCAGAGGATCAGTACTGAGGGAGCGCCGCACTGTCAGAGGATCAGTACTGAGGGAGCGCCGCACTGTCAGAGGGTCAGTACTGAGGGAGTGCCGCACTGTCAGAGGGTCAGTGCTGAGGGAGTGCCACACTGTCAGAGGGTCAGTGCTGAGGGAGTGCCGCACTGTCAGAGGGTCAGTGCTGAGGGAGTGCCGCACTGTCAGAGGGTCAGTGCTGAGGGAGTGCCGCACTGTCAGAGGGTCAGTGCTGAGGGAGTGCCGCACTGTCAGAGGGTCAGTGCTGAGGGAGCGCCGCACTGTCAGAGGGTCAGTGCTGAGGGAGCGCCGCACTGTCAGAGGGTCAGTGCTGAGGGAGCGCCGCACTGTCAGAGGGTCAGTGCTGAGGGAGCGCCGCACTGTCAGAGGGTCAGTGCTGAGGGAGTGCCGCACTGTCAGAGGGTCAGTGCTGAGGGAGCGCCGCACTGTCAGAGGGTCAGTGCTGAGGGAGCGCCGCACTGTCAGAGGGTCAGTGCTGAGGGAGCGCCGCACTGTCAGAGGGTCAGTGCTGAGGGAGCGCCGCACTGTCAGGGGGTCAGTGCTGAGGGAGCGCCGCACTGTCAGAGGGTCAGTGCTGAGGGAGTGCTGTAGTGTTGAAGGTGCTATATTTTTATCTGGGGTGCTGTGCCCTCTGAGGTGAAGGTAGGTCGATTCCATGGTCAGTCTTTGGAGTAGGGACTGGCAGAGGGGACGGGAGCAGATGTGAGCCAATTATCCCTCACCCAACAGCTGAAAAGATGTGATGGTGATTATCCCAGTGCTGTTTATGGGCTCTTGCTGTGCACAGAATGGCTGCCAGGACCTTGATGTAAAAGAGGGATTCACCTGCTCCCTGTCCTTGGTCAGTCGCTCCTCCAATTCTGTGGCCAGTTGTAGAAGCCAATGTTTCACCTGAGAGAGAGAGACAGCAGCAAGATTACACTCTCATCCCTGCACCTCTCCTCGTCCTCACATCAGCCAGACCCGCTGCTCTGGACTCTGCCCATTCCACCCCCCCTTTCCAGACACCCCCACATTCCCGGATCCTGGAAACGTTCACTAAATCCAGGGAAATATCCCACAGCTTACCATTCCCAAATCCCAGGAACCCAAGGAACTTGTGCACCTGTGCTTGCACACACGCGATCACACCCACACACACCCACACTGGGAAGGTTTACCAGAGGAATACCTGGAACGGGGAGATTATTTACTGAGGAAAAGTTACATAGAAACGTAGAACAGTACAGTACAGTACAGTACAGGCCCTTCGGCCCTCAGTGTTGTGCTGAGCTATGTCCAAACCCAAGATCAAGCTCCCCACTCCCTATCATTCTGGTGTGCTCCATGTGCCTATCCAATAACCACTTGAAAGTTCCGAAAGTAAAGGAGAGG
Source organism: Carcharhinus amblyrhynchos (assembly GCF_965287045.1). NCBI lineage: Eukaryota > Metazoa > Chordata > Chondrichthyes > Carcharhiniformes > Carcharhinidae > Carcharhinus > Carcharhinus amblyrhynchos. The sequence goes on from NW_027650888.1 coordinate 18,621, forward strand.
TTAAGTTTGTATCTGCTTGAGTTTAGAAGAATAAGAAGTGAATTGATTGAAACACATTAAATTCTGGGGGTGTTGACAGAGGGGATGTGGAGAGGAGGTTTCCTCTTGTGCAGGAATAAGGAGTCACTGTTTTAAAATAAGGGGTCACCCAGTTAACGGGGAAATGGTCTACCCCAAATCCTCAGACTCCATGCCAACCTTCAGCGTCTGTTCCGCCATGACACCCAGGTCATGTTGCACTTTCCCTTTTCCTGAACTGCCATCATTCTGATAATAATCAGAGGGGATGGTGCAGGAGGGAGGGGTTCAGGTTCTTGAGCAATTGGGGCTCATTCTGGGGAAGGTGGGACCTCTATAAGAGTGATGGTCTACACCTGAATCAGAGGGGAACCAACATCTTGGGGGGAAAATTTGCAAAGGCTATGCAGGGGGGTTTAAACTGATTCAGGGGGGGGGTGGGATCCTGAGTAGAGGGGGTGAAAGTGAGGGGGGCATAGATGAACATAAGAACATAAGAACATAAGAAATAGGAGCAGGAGTAGGCCATCTGGCCCTTCGAGCCTGCCCCGCCATTCAATAAGATCATGGCTGATCTGTCGTGGCTCAGTTCCACTTTCCCGCCCTCTCCCCATAACCCTTAATCCCCTCTCTTATCAAAAACCCATCAACCCGCTTCTTAAAAATATTTAGCGAGGCAGCCTCCACCACTTCAACGGGCAGAGAATTCCAGAGATTCACCACCCTTTGAGTGAAGAAGTTCCTCCTCAACTCCGTTCTGAACCGCCCCCCCTTTATCTTGAGGCTGTGCCCCCTAGTCCTACTGTCTTTTTTGAGCGGGAAGAGTCTTTCCACCTCTATCCTATCCATCCCATTCATCATCTTATACGTCTCAATGAGATCTCCCCTCATTCTTCTAAACTCTAACGAGTACAAGCCTAGTTTATTCAGCCTCTCCTCATAGCTCAACCCCCTCAACTCCGGTATCAGCCTAGTAAACCTCCTCTGCACTCCCTCCAAGGCCAAAATATCCTTGCGCAGGTGCGGCGCCCAAAACTGCACACAGTACTCCAGCTGCGGCCTCACCAATGACTGCAATGCACGGCATCATGGGGGTGAAGCGGAGCAGGGTTTGAAATGCGTATACTTTAATGCGAGGAGTATTCGCAATAAAGTGGATGAACAGTAGGACTAGGAGGCACAGCCTCAAGATAAAGGGGAGGCGGTTTAGAACGGAGTTGAGGAGGAACTTCTTCACTCAAAGGGTGGTGAATCTCTGGAATTCTCTGCCCGTTGAAGTGGTGGAGGCTGCCTCGCTAAATATTTTTAAGAAGCGGGTTGATGGGTTTTTGATAAGAGAAGGGATTAAGGGTTATGGGGAGAGGGCAGGAAAGTGGAACTGAGCCACGACAGATCAGCCATGATCTTATTGAATGGCGGGGCAGGCTCGAAGGGCTAGATGGCCTACTCCTGCTCCTATTTCTTATGTTCTTATGTTCTTATGTAACTTGCAGCGTGGATCAGTACCTGGGACTTTGATGTTGTGGCCATTTCAGAGACATGGATAGAGCAGGGTCAGGAATGGTTGTTGCAGGTTCCGGGGTTCAAATGCTTTAGTCGGAGTAGAGAAGGAGGTAGAAGGGGGGAGGGGTAGTATTATTAGTCAAGGATTGTATCACAGTGTCAGAGAGGAAGTTTGATGAGGACTTGTCTGTTGAGGTAGTATGGGTTGAGATTAGAAATAGGAGAGGAGAGGTCACCCTGTTGGGAGTCTTTTGTAGACCTCCTAAAAGTTCTAGAGAGGTTGAGGAAAGGATTGCGGAGACGATCCTGGTTAGGAGTGAAAGTAATAGGGTAATTGTTATGGGGGACTTTAACTTTACTAATATTGATTGGAATTGCTATAGCTCTAGCTCATTAGAGGGGTCAGTTTTTGTACAAAGCGTGCAGGAAGGTTTTTTGACTCAGTACGTTGACAGGCCAACTAGAGGTGAGGCTATATTGGATTTGGTGCTGGGAAATGAGCCAGACCAGGTGTTAGACTTGGAAGTTGGTGTGCATTTTGGTGATAGTGACCACAATTCGGTTACGTTCACCTTAGTGATGGAAAGGGATAGGCATGAACCTCGGGTCAGTAGTTTTAGCTGGGGGAAGGGTAATTATGAGGCTATTAGGAGAGAATTAGGAAGCATAGGTTGGACTAGGAGACTACAGGGTCTGGGAACGTCTGAAATGTGGAGTTTTTTCAAGGAGCAGCTACTGCGAGTCCTTGATATGTATGTCCCTGTCAGGCAAGGAGGAAATGGTCAAGCAAGGGAACCGTGGTGCACTAAAAAAGTTGATTCGCTGGTTAAAAGGAAAAAGGAGGCTTATGTCCGGATGAGACTTGAGGGCTCAGGTAGTGCACTGGAAAGCTTTAGATTGGCTAGGAGGGAGTTAAAGAGTGAGTTAAGAAGGGCTAAAAGAGGACATGAGAAGACTTTGGCTGATAGGATTAAGGAGAATCCTAAGGCGTTCTATAGATATGTTAAGAACAGAAGATTGGTTAGGGCAAGATTAGGGCCAGTTAGAGACAGCAGTGGGAAGTTATGTGTGGAACCGGAAGAGATTGGAGAGGCATTGAACCAATATTTCTCTTCGGTATTCATGCAGGGGGACATAAATGTAGCTGTGGAGAACACTGGGTTACAGGGTTGTAAACTGGACAGTATTGCAGTTGATAAGGAGGTTGTGCTAGATATTCTTGAGGGTTTGAAAATAGATAAGTCCCCTGGGCCGGACGGGATTTACCCTAGGATTCTCTGGGAGGCAAGAGAGGCGATTGCAGAGCCTCTGGCTCTGATCTTCAGGTCGTCGTTGGCCACAGGTATAGTGCCACAGGACTGGAGGATAGCGAATGTTGTCCCATTGTTTAAGAAGGGGAACAGAGACTTCCCCGGGAATTATAGACCGGTGAGTCTTACTTCTGTTGTGGGCAAGGTTTTAGAAAAAATTATTAGGGATAGGATTTATAGTTACTTGGAGAGTAATGAATTGATTGGAGATAGTCAGCATGGTTTTGCGGAGGGTAGGTCATGCCTTACTAACCTTATTGAGTTTTTTGCGAAAGTGACCAAAGAGGTGGATGGGGGTAAGGCAGTTGACGTGGTGTATATGGATTTTAGTAAGGCGTTTGATAAGGTTCACCATGGTAGGCTTCTGCAGAAAATGCAGATGTATGGGATTGAGGGTGATCTAGGAAATTGGATCAGGAATTGGCTGGCGGATAGGAGACAGAGGGTGGTGGTTGATGGTAAGTATTCGTCATGGAGTTCAGTTACGAGTGGTGTGCCTCAGGGATTTGTTTTGGGGCCACTGCTGTTTGTAATTTTTATAAATGATCTGGATGAGGGTATAGTTGGGTGGATTAGTAAATTTGCTGATGACACCAAAGTCGGAGGTGTGGTAGATAGTGAGGAAGGGTGTCATAGTTTACAGAGAGACTTGGACAAGTTGCAGAGCTGGGCCGAGGGGTGGAGGATGGAGTTTAATGCGGAAAAGTGTGAGGTAATTCACTTTGGCAGGAATAACAGATGTGTAGAGTATAGGGCTAACGGTAGGACCCTGAATACTGTTGATGAACAGAGGGATCTAGGTGTATGTGTACATAGATCCCTGAAAGTTGGGAATCAAGTAGATAAGGTTGTTAGGAAGGCATACGGTGTCTTGGCGTTTATTGGTAGGGGGATTGAATTTAGGAGACGCAGCGTCATGTTGCAACTGTACAAAACTCTGGTGCGGCCGCACTTGGAGTATTGTGTGCAGTTCTGGTCCCGACATTATAGGAAGGATGCGGAGGCATTGGAGAGGGTGCAGAGGAGGTTTACCAGGATGTTGCCTGGTATGGAGGGGAGGTCCTATGAGGAGAGACTGAGGGATTTGAGGTTGTTTTCGTTAGAAAGAATGCGGCTAAGAGGGCACCTTATTGAAACATATAAGATGATTAGAGGTTTAGATAGGGTGGACAGTGATAGCCTTTTTCCTCGGATGGAGAAAGCTAGCACGAGGGGGCATGGCTTTAAATTAAGGGGTGGTAGATATAGGACGGATGTCAGAGGTAGGTTCTTTACCCAGAGGGTGGTGAGGGATTGGAATGCCCTGCCTGCTGCAGTTGTAAATGTGCCTAGTTTGGGGGCGTTTAAGAGATCCGTGGATAGGTTTATGGATGGAAAGGGATTGGTTTAGGTTAGAGGGTCATTGCTTTTTAATTGGTCGGTGCAACATCGTGGGCCGAAGGGCCTGTTCTGCGCTGTAATGGTCTATGTTCCACTCTTCCACTTTTTGCCACCAAAGTGGATAATCTCACATTTGTCCACATTATGTTACATTTGACAAGTATTTGCCCACTTAGCCTGTCCACGTCACTCTGCAGCCTCTTAGTTGCCAATCTAGTTGAACATTTTTTTCCCAGGGTGGAAGAGTCAATTACTCAGGGGCACAGGTTTAAAGGAGATGTACAAGGGAGGTTTCTTTACACAGAGGATGGTGGGTGCCTGGGATTCATTGCCGGGGAAGGTAGTGGAAGCGGATAAAGTAGTGACTTTTAATGGGTGCCTTGACAATACATGAATAGGATGGGAATAGAGGGATATGGTCTCTGGAAGGGTAGGGGGTTTTAGTTCAGTCCGGCAGCATGGTTGGTGCAGGCTTGGAGGGGCCGAAGGGCCTGTTCCTGTGCTAGAATTTTCTAACCCTTGGAGAGTGGTGACCATAATATAATTTGTTGAGACGGACAGTGATGTAGTTGATTCTGAGACTAGGGTCCTGAATCTCAGTAAAGGGAACTGTGATGATATAAGGCATGAACTGGCCATGGTGGACTGGGAAACATTACTAAAAGGAAAAGCAGTAGACAGCCAATGGCAGGCATTTAAAGGGTGAATAAGTGAATTCCAGAAGTTGTTTATTCCTGTTTGGTGCCAGCGTGGTCAGGGAGTTGTGGCCAAACCATGGTTTACAAGGAGAATTAGAGAGAGTATCAGATTCAAGAAGCATAAAAACTGGCAAGAAAAAACAATAGGCCTGAGGATTGGGAGCAGTTTAAAATTCAACAAAGGGGGACCAAGGGATTAATTAACAGGAAAACAGACTATGAAAGTAAGCAAGCGGGGAACATAATAACTGGCTTAACAGTTTCTATATGTAAAAAAAAAATAAATGTAGGCCCCTTACAGTCACAAACGGGAGAATTCATAACAGGGAATAAAGAAATGGCTGAGGAATTAAATTTGTACTTTGCTTCAGTCTTCACAAAGGAAGACATGAATAATGTACCAGGAGTGCTGAGAGAAACCTGTTTTAGTGAGGAGCTGAAGGAAATCAGCATTAATAGAGAAATGGTTTTGGGGAAATTGATGGGATTAAAGGTGGATAAATCTCCAGGTCCTGATAATCTTCATCCCAGAGTACTTCAGGAAGTGGCCCTGGAAATACTAGATCCATTGGTGGTTATTTTCCACAATTCTTTGGACTGGTTCCTACAGATTGGAGGGTAGCTAATATCAGCCTGCTGTTGAAAAAGGGAGGTAGAGAGAAAACAGGGAACTATAGACCAGTGAGCCTAACGTCAGCACTGGGGAAGTTGCTCCATTATCAAGGATTTCATAACTCAACATTTGGAAGGCACTGGGATAATCAGACAAAGTCAGCATGGATTTACAAAAGGGAAATCATGCTTGAGGGATCTATTGGAATTCTTTGAGGATGTAACGAATAGAGTTGATCAAGGAGAACCAGTGGATGTGGTTTATTTAAACTTTCAGAAGGCTTTCAAACAAGGTCTCACATAACATCAATGAACAAAGAAAATTCCAGCACAGGAACAGGCCCTTCGGCCCCTCCAAGCCTGCACTGACCATGCTGCCCGACTGAACTAAAACCCCCTACCCTTCCGGGGACCATATCCCTCTATTCCTATCCTATTCACGTATTTGTCAAGATGCCCCTTAAAACTCAGTATCGTGTCCGCTTCCACTCCCTGCCCCGGCAGTGAGTTCCAGGCACCCACCACCCTCTGTGTAAAAAATCTGCCTCGTACATCTCCTTTAAACCTTGCCCCTCGCACCTTAAACCTGTGCTCCCCCCCCCTCCGAGTAATTGACTCTTCCACCCTGGGAAAAAGCTTCTGACTATCCACTCTGTCCATGGCCCTCATAGTCTTGTAGACTTCTATCAGGTCTCCCCTCAACCTCCGTCGTTCCAGTGGGAACAAACCAAGTTTCTCCAACCTCTCTTCAGAGTTAATGCCCTCCACACCAGGCAACATCCTGGTAAATCTTTTCTGTACCCTCTCTAAAGCCTCCACATCCTTCTGGTAGTGTGGTGACCAGAATTGAACACTATATTCCAAGTGTAACCTCACTAAGGTTCTATAAAGCTGCAACCTGACTTGCCAATTTTTAAACTCAATACCCCGGCCGATGAAGGCAAGCATGCCGTACGCCTTCTCAACTGTCTTCTCCACCTGCATTGGCACTTTCAGTGACCTGTGTACCTGTACACCCAGATCCCTCTGCCCACCTAGAAAAGAACGGTTTGATCAAGCAGAGACAGCACGGATTCATGAAGGGTGAGTGGATGAAGATGAGTGGAAAAGAAAATTGCGTGGAGGGTGTGGAAAGTCTGCAGAGGGATCTGGATAGGCAGAGTGAGTGGGCGAGGACCTGGCAGATGGAGTATAATGTTAGCAAGTGTGAGGTTATCCACTTTGGTAGAAATAATAGTAGGAGGGGTTATTATTTAAAAGGTGAAAAGCTGCAGCATGCTACAGTGCAGAGGGACCTGGGGGTCCTTGTGCACGAATCGCAAAAACCCAGTCTGCAGGTGCAGCAGGTGATCAAGAAGGTGAATGGGATGCTGGCCTTTATAGCGAGGGGGATAGAATATAAAAGTAGGGAGGTCTTGCTGCAACTGTACAGGGCACTGGTGAGGCCGCAGCTGGAGTACTGTGTGCAGTTTTGGTCACCGCACTTGCGAAAGGATATATTGGCCTTGGAGGGAATGCAGAGGAGGTTCACTAGGCTGATACCGGAGTTGAGGGGGTTGGACTATGAAGAGAGACTAAATACACTGGGTCTGTACTCATTGGAGTTTAGAAGGCTGAGGGGGGATCTTATAGAGACGTATAAGATAATGAAAGGGATGGATAGGGTAGAGGTAGAGAGATTCTTCCCGCTCAGAAAGGATAGCAGGATTAGAGGGCACAGCCTCAAAATAAGGTGGGGGGGGGGAGGGGCAGTTTAGATCGGAGTCGAGGAGGAATTTCTTCACTCAAAGGGTGGTGAATCTCTGGAATTCTCTGCCCATTTGAAGTGGTGGAGGCTACCTCACTAAATATATTTAAGACACGGGTAGATAGGTTTCTGACAGACAAGGGAATTAAGGGTTATGGGGAGAAAGCGGGAAAGTGGAACTGATCCACTTCAGATCAGCCATGATCTTATTGAATGGCGGGGCAGGCTCGAAGGGCTAGATGGCCTACTCCTGCTCCTATTTCTTATGTTCTTAAGGGGAAGTCGTGTTTAACGAATTTATTGGATTTCTATGAGGATGTGACTAGTGCAGTAGACAGAGGGGAACCGGTGGATGTGTTTTTGGATTTCCCGAAGGCGTTTGATAAGGTGTCTCACAAAAGGTTGCTTCAGAAGGTTAGGGGGCATGGAGTTGGGGGTAAGGTGTTAGCGTGGATAGAGGATTGGTTGTCTAATATGAGGCAGAGAGTTGGTATCAATGGGTGCTATTCTGATTGGAGGTTGGTAAGTAGTGGAGTGCCGCAGGGATCGGTGCTGGGGCCTCAACTATTTACCATTTATATAGATGATCTGGAGGAGGGGGCTAAGTGTAGGGTGACGAAATTTGCTGATGGCACAAAGATGAGTGGAAAAGCAAATTGCGTGGAGGGTGCGAAAAGTCTGCAGAGGGATCTGGATAGGCTGAGCGAGTGGGCAAGGACCTGGCAGATGGAGTATAATGTTAGCAAGTGTGAGGTTATCCACTTTGGCAGAAATAATAGTAGGAGGGATTACTATTTAAAGGGCAAAAAGCTGCAGCATGCTACGGTGCAGAGGGACCTGGGGGTCCTTGTGCATGAGTCACAAAAACCCAGTCTGCAGGTGCAGCAGGTGATCAAGAAGGCGAATGGGATGCTGGCCTTCATAGCGAATAGAATATAAAAGCAGGAGGTCTTGCTGCAACTGTACAGGGCACTGGTGAGGCTGCAGCTGGAGTATTGTCTGCAGTTTTGGTCGCCGCACTTGCAGAAGGATATATTGGCCTTGGAGGGAGTGCAGAGAAGGTTCACAAGGCTGATACCGGAGATGAGGGGGTTAGCTGATGAAGAGAGATTGAACAGACCGGGTCTGTACTCGTTAGAGTTTAGAAAGCTGAGGGATGATCTTATAGAGGTCTATAAAATAATGAGGGGCACAGATCAGCTAGATAGTCAATATCTTTTCCCAAAGGTAGGGGAGACTAAAACTAGAGGGCATAGGTTTAAGGTGAGAGGGGAGAGATACAAGAGAGCCCAGAAGAGCAATTTTTTCACCCAGAAAGTAGTGAGTGTCTGGAATAAGCTCCTTCAGGCAGTAGAGGTGGGTACAATTCTGTCTTTTAAAAAGCATTTGAACAGTTGCATGGGTAAGATGGGTATAGAGGGATATGGGCCAAACACAGGCAATTGGGATTAGCTTCGGGGTTTAAAAAAGGGTAGCACGGACAAGATGGGCCAAAGGGCTGTAAACCCTGTAAAGGGCAGCATGTTTCCATGCTGTAAACGTCTATGAATATGACTAATGTGTCAAGTTAAAGCACATGAGATTGCAGGTAACGTCGTGAGATGGATAAATTAAAGTTAAAGTTTATTTATTAGTCACAAGTAAGGCTTACATTAACATTGCAATGAAGTTACTGTGAAATTCCCAAGTCACCGCCGTCTGGTGCCTGTTCGGGTCAATGCTCCTAACCAGCACATCTTTCAGACTGTGGGAGGGAACTCACGCAAACACGGGGAGAATGTGCAAACTCCAGACAGACAGCGACACAAGCCGGGAATCGAACCAAAGTCCCTGGCACTCTGAGATAGCAGTGCTAAATCACTGTGTCACCGTGCTGTCCCGGGTCCCTGGCGCTGTGAGACAGCAGTGTGAATCACTGTGTCACCGTGCTGCCCCGGGTCCCTGGCACTGTGAGACAGCAGTGTGAATCACTGTGTCACCGTGCTGCCCCGGGTCCCTGGCACTGTGAGACAGCAGTGTGAATCACTGTGTCACCGTGCTGCCCTGGGTCCCTGGCACTGTGAGACAGCAGTGTGAATCACTGTGTCACCGTGCTGCCCCGGGTCCCTGGCACTGTGAGACAGCAGTGTGAATCACTGTGTCACAGTGCTGCCCCGGGTCCCTGGCACTGTGAGACAGCAGTGTGAATCACTGTGTCACCGTGCTGCCCCGGGTCCCTGGCACTGTGAGACAGCAGTGTGAATCACTGTGTCACCGTGCTGCCCCGGGTCCCTGGCACTGTGAGACAGCAGTGTGAATCACTGTGTCACCGTGCTGCCCCGGGTCCCTGGCACTGTGAGACAGCAGTGTGAATCACTGTGTCACCGTGCTGCCCCGGGTCCCTGGCACTGTGAGACAGCAGTGTGAATCACTGTGTCACCGTGCTGCCCCGGGTCCCTGGCGCTGTGAGACAGCAGTGTGAATCACTGTGAGACAGCAGTGTGAATCACTGTGAGACAGCAGTGTGAATCACTGTGAGACAGCAGTGTGAATCACTGTGTCACCGTGCTGCCCCGGGTCCCTGGCACTGTGAGACAGCAGTGTGAATCACTGTGTCACCGTGCTGCCCCGGGTCCCTGGCGCTGTGAGACAGCAGTGTGAATCACTGTGTCACCGTGCTGCCCCGGGTCCCTGGCACTGTGAGACAGCAGTGTGAATCACTGTGTCACCGTGCTGCCCCGGGTCCCTGGCACTGTGAGACAGCAGTGTGAATCACTGTGTCACCGTGCTGCCCCGGGTCCCTGGCACTGTGAGACAGCAGTGCTAATCACTGTGTCACCGTGCTGCCCCGGGTCCCTGGCGCTGTGAGACAGCAGTGTGAATCACCATGTCACCGTGCTGCCCCGGGTCCCTGGCACTGTGAGACAGCAGTGTGAATCACTGTGTCACCGTGCTGCCCCGGGTCCCTGGCACTGTGAGACAGCAGTGTGAATCACTGTATCACCGTGCTGCCCCGGGTCCCTGGCGCTGTGAGACAGCAGTGTGAATCACTGTGTCACCGTGCTGTCCCGGGTCCCTGGCACTGTGAGACAGCAGTGTGAATCACTGTGTCACCGTGCTGTCCCGGGTCCCTGGCACTGTGAATCACTGTGTCACAGTGCTGCCCCGGGTCCCTGGCACTGTGAGACAGCAGTGTGAATCACTGTGTCACCGTGCTGCCCCGGGTCCCTGGCACTGTGAGACAGCAGTGTGAATCACTGTGTCACCGTGCTGCCCCGGGTCCCTGGCACTGTGAGACAGCAGTGTGAATCACTGTGTCACCGTGCTGCCCCGGGTCCCTGGCACTGTGAGACAGCAGTGTGAATCACTGTGTCACCGTGCTGCCCCGGGTCCCTGGCGCTGTGAGACAGCAGTGTGAATCACTGTGTCACCGTGCTGCCCCCGGTCCCTGGCACTGTGAGACAGCAGTGTGAATCACTGTGTCACCGTGCTGCCCCGGGTCCCTGGCACTGTGAGACAGCAGTGCTAATCACTGTGTCACCGTGCTGCCCCGGGTCCCTGGCACTGTGAGACAGCAGTGCTAATCACTGTGTCACCGTGCTGCCCCAGGTCCCTGGGGCTGTGAGACAGCAGTGTGAATCACTGTGTCACCGTGCTGCCCCGGGTCCCTGGCACTGTGAGACAGCAGTGTGAATCACTGTGTCACCGTGCTGCCCCGGGTCCCTGGCGCTGTGAGACAGCAGTGTGAATCACTGTGTCACCGTGCTGCCCCGGGTCCCTGGTGCTGTGAGACAGCAGTGTGAATCACTGTGTCACCATGCTGCCCCGGGTCCCTGGCACTGTGAATCACTGTGTCACCATGCTGCCCCGGGTCCCTGGCACTGTGAGACAGCAGTGTGAATCACTGTGTCACCGTGCTGCCCCGGGTCCCTGGCGCTGTGAGACAGCAGTGTGAATCACTGTGTCACCGTGCTGCCCCGGGTCCCTGGCACTGTGAATCACTGTGTCACCGTGCTGCCCCGGGTCCCTGGCACTGTGAGACAGCAGCGTGAATCACTGTGTCACCGTGCTGCCCCGGGTCCCTGGCACTGTGAGACAGCAATGTGAATCACTGTGTCACCGTGCTGCCCCGGGTCCCTGGCACTGTGAGACAGCAGTGTGAATCACCGTGTCACCGTGCTGCCCCGGGTCCCTGGCACTGTGAGACAGCAGTGTGAATCACTGTGTCACCGTGCTGCCCTGGGTCCCTGGCACTGTGAGACAGCAGTGTGAATCACCGTGTCACCGTGCTGCCCCGGGTCCCTGGCACTGTGAGACAGCAGTGTGAATCACCGTGTCACCGTGCTGCCCCGGGTCCCTGGCACTGTGAGACAGCAGTGTGAATCACTGTGTCACCGTGCTGCCCCGGGTCCCTGGCACTGTGAGACAGCAGTGTGAATCACTGTGCACCGTGCTGCCCCGGGTCCCTGGCGCTGTGAGACAGCAGTGTGAATCACTGTGTCACCGTGCTGCCCCGGGTCCCTGGCACTGTGAGACAGCAGTGCTAATCACTGTGTCACCGTGCTGCCCCGGGTCCCTGGCACTGTGAGACAGCAGTGTGAATCACTGTGTCACCGTGCTGCCCCGGGTCCCTGGCACTGTGAGACAGCAGTGTGAATCACTGTGAGACAGCAGTGTGAATCACTGTGAGACAGCAGTGTGAATCACTGTGAGACAGCAGTGTGAATCACTGTGTCACCGTGCTGCCCCAGGTCCCTGGCACTGTGAGACAGCAGTGTGAATCACTGTGTCACCGTGCTGCCCCGGGTCCCTGGCACTGTGAGACAGCAGTGTGAATCACTGTGTCACCGTGCTGCCCCGGGTCCCTGGCACTGTGAGACAGCAGTGTGAATCACTGTGTCACCGTGCTGCCCCGGGTCCCTGGCACTGTGAGACAGCAGTGTGAATCACTGTGTCACCGTGCTGCCCCGGGTCCCTGGCACTGTGAGACAGCAGTGTGAATCACCGTGTCACCGTGCTGCCCCGGGTCTCTGGCACTGTGAGACAGCAGTGTGAATCACCGTGTCACCGTGCTGCCCCGGGTCCCTGGCGCTGTGAGACAGCAGTGTGAATCACTGTGTCACCGTGCTGCCCCGGGTCCCTGGCACTGTGAGACAGCAGTGTGAATCACTGTGTCACCGTGCTGCCCCGGATCCCTGGCGCTGTGAGACAGCAGTGTGAATCACTGTGTCACCGTGCTGCCTCATGTCCCTGGCGCTGTGAGGCAGCAGTGTGAATCACTGTGCCACTAGAAAGCTGATTAGTAGATAGGAAGCAAAGAGTTGGTATAAATGGGTCTTTTTCTGATTGGCAGTCAGTGACTAGTGGGGTTCCGCAGGGATCTGTGCTCAGATCCCAACTGTTGACATTATATATGAATGATTTGGAAGAGGGAACTGAATGTATTATCTCCAAATTTACAGATGATACAAAGTTGGGTGAGAGGGTGAGCTGTGAGGAGGATACAGAGATATTTCAGTGTGATTTGGACAGGCTGAGTGTGTTGTTATTCCGACCAAAATGGATGACCTCACATTTACCAACATTGTACTCCATCTGCCAGACCCTCGCCCACTCACTTAGACTATCAATTTCCCTTTGCAGACTTTCAGCATCCTCTGCACACTTCGCTCTGCCACTCATCTTAGTGTCATGTTCTATATTCTCTGTTCTTTTAGAACTGAGGTGAGGAGAGATTTCTTCACCCAGAGGGTGGGGAATGTGTGGAATTCACTCCTACAGAAAGGAGCTGAGGACAAAACATTGTCTGATTTCAGAGCTTTTAGATATAGCTCTTGGAGAAATTAGATACAGCTCTTGGAGCTAAAGGGATCAAGGGATATGGGGGGAAGAAGGGAATTAGGATATTGAATTCGATGATCAGCCATGGGCAAAATGAATGGTGGAGCAGGCTGGAAGGGCTGAATGGCCTCCTCCTGCTTGGTTTCAATGAGTCTCTGGAATTTTCTTCCTGAAAAGGGGGTGACAGCAGACTTTTGAATATTTCCAAGGCTGAGGTGGACAGATTCCTGGTAAACAAGGGGGTGACAAGTTATCAGAGGAGCTGGGATGTCAATCTGAGGGTTGTATCAGATGGATGATGTTATTAAATGGCAGAGCAGGCTCTAGGGTCCAAATGGTATCTTCCCCCTAAACACCCAGAGCCCCCCCATCGCGGCTGTGTCACTCACTTACCTGCTCACAGCTGCTCAGGGCCTCAGTCCCCAGGAAGTTCTTGCTGCAGCTGATGGATTTGGGGAGGTGACGGGCACGAACAGGTTCAAACTCCACTCCACGGCATAAATCAAACAGCCAGCCCCTAAACCAGAAACACAGTCAGATAGCAAGGCAGGAGGGAGCAACGGGACAGGCTAGAGGGCAGGGAGGGAGGAGGGGGCCGGGAGGCGGGACGGTGTGGGGGGTTGGGGGGGACGGGGTTGGGGAGAGAGACCAGGAGGCGGGGTTGGGGGGGGGGAAGAGACCGGGAGGCGGGACGGGGGGGACGGGGAGAGACCAGGAGGCGGGACGGTGTGTGGGGGGGGGGGGGGCGGGGGGGGGGAGAGACCGGGAAGCGGGACGGGGGGGGACGGAGAGACCGGGAGGCGGGACAGTGGGGGGGGGGGGGGGGAGGGGAGAGACCAGGAGGCGAGATGGTGTGGTGGTGGGGGGGGGGGGGGGGGGAGACCGGGAGGCGGGACGGTGTGGGGGGGTGGAGAGACCGGGAGGCAGGACGGGGTTGGGGGGGGGAAGAGACCAGGAGGCGGGACGGTGTGAGGGGTTGGGGGGGGGGAGAGACCAGGAGGCGGGACGGGGTTGGGGGGGGAGAGACCGGGAGGCGGGACGGGGGGGACGGGGTTGGGGGGGGGGGGGGGGGGGGGGGAGACCAGGAGGCGGGACGGTGTGAGGGGCTGGGGGGGGAGAGACCGGGAAGCGGGACGGGGGGGACAGGGTTGGGGGCGACCGGGCGGGGAGGATGGGTTACATTAAGAACCCGGATAGATTCTGGAGCCATTTAGCCCATCCTGGTCCAGGTTAGTCCAGTAGACAGGGTCAAGGCTCTGAAAATAGGGGAATAGGGATAACTCAGGAAATTACCGACCACTGAGTCTAACCTCAGTGGTTGGTAAGTTGATGGAGAACATAGAACATAGAACACTACAGCACAAACAGGCCCTTCGGCCCACGAGTCGCGCCGATCACATCAACACCTATCTATAACCCCCAATCCCATAAAACCCCATATACTCATCCAGAAGTCTTTTAAAAGACCCCAGCGAGTTCGCCTCCACCACCACTGACGGCAGCCGATTCCATTCACTCACCACCCTCTGAGTGAAAAACTTACCCCTAACATCACTTCTGTACTTTCCTCCCCGCACCTTAAATCTGTGTCCTCTCGTAGCGACCATTTCAACCCGGGGAAATAGCCTCTGAGAATCCACCCTATCCATTCCTCTCAACATTTTATAAACCTCTATCAGGTCGCCTCTCAACCTTCGTCTCTCCAGGGAAAAGAGACCCAGCTCCCTCAACCTAACTTCATAAGGCATGCCTCCCAATCCAGGCAACATCCTTGTAAATCTCCTCTGTACCCTTTCAATAGCTTCTACGTCTTTCCTATAGTGAGGCGACCAGAACTGCGCACAGTACTCCAAATGAGGCCTGACAAGGGTTTTATAAAGTTGCAGCATTACCTCCCAACTCCTGAACTCAATCCCTTGATTAATGAAGGCCAGTACACCATACGCCTTCTTGACCACCTCTTCCACCTGCGAGGCCGATTTAAGAGTCCTGTGGACCCAGACCCCGACCCCAAGATCCTTCTGCTCTTCAACCAAGAAGATCCTGAGGGACTGGATTTATGACTAAATAGACTGGGTCTGTACTCGTTGGAGTTTAGAAGGATGAGGGGGGAATCTTATAGAGACGTATAAGATAATGAAAGGGTAGAGGTGGAGAGGTTCTTCCCGCTCAGAAAGGACAGTAGGACTAGAGGCACAGCCTCAAGATAAAGGGGGGGCAGTTTAGATCGGAGTTGAGGAGGAAATTCTTCACTCAAAGGGTGGTGAATCTCTGGAATTCTCTGCCCGTTGAAGTGGTGGAGGCTACTTCGCTAAATATATTTAAGACACGGGTAGATAGGTTTCTGATAGACAAGGGAATTAAGGATTATGGGGCGAAAGTTGGAAAGTGGAACTGATCCACTTCAGATCAGCCATGATCTTATTGAATGGCGGGGCAGGCTTGAGGGGCTAGATGGCCTACTCCTGCTCCTATTTCTTATGTTCTTATGAGCATTTAGAAAAGTTTAGTATGCTCAAAAGAAGTTTAGTATGCTCAAAAGTAGTCAGAACGGCTTTGTCAAGGGCAGGTCGTGCCTTACAAGTCTGGTTGAGTTCTTTGAAAATGTGACTGAACACATTGACTAAGGAAGAGCGGTGGATCTGGTTTATATGGACTTCAGCAAGGCGTTCGATAAGGTGTCCCATGCCCAAGCACTTTAGAAAGTGAGAGGGCATGGGATCCAGGGGGCTTTGGCCTTGTGGATCCAGAACTGGCTTGCCTGCAGAAGGCAGAGAGTGGTTGTGGGTAGGTCTTTTTCTGCATGGAAGTCGGTCACCAGTGGAGTGCCCCAGGGTTCTGTTCTGGGACCCTTGCTGTTTGTCATTTTCATAAATGACCTGGATGAGGAAGTGGAGGGATGGGTTGGTAAGTTTGCCGACGACACAGAGGTTAGTGGTGTTGTGGATAGTTTGGAGGGATGTCAGGAGTTGCAGCGTGACATAGATAGGATGCAAGACTGGGTGGAGAAGTGGCAGATGGACTTCAACGCGGATAAACGTGTAGTGATCCATTCTGGCAGGTCCAATGGGATGAAGGAATACAATATCAAGGGTAGGACTCTTAGCAGTGTTGAAGAGCAGAAGGACCTTGGGGGCTGGGTCCATAGGACTCTTAAATCGGCCTCGCAGGTGGAGGATGTGGTTAAGAAGGTGTATGGTGTACTGGCCTTCATTAATCGAGGGATTGAGTTTAGGAGTCGGGAGGTAATGCTGCAACTTGATAAGACCCCACTTGGAGTACTGTGCGTAGTTCTGGTCGCCTCACTACAGGAAGGATGTGGAAGCTATTGAGAGGGTGCAGAGGAGATTTACGAGGATGTTGCCTGGATTGGGTGGCATGCCTTATGAGGATAGGTTGCGGGAGCTCAGTCTCTTCTCCCTGGAGAGACAAAGGATGAGAGGCGACCTGATAGAGGTTTATAAAATGTTGAGAGGTATTGATCGGGTGGATTCTTGGAGGCTATTTCCCAAGGCTGAAATGGTCACTACGAGAGGACACAGGTTTAAGATGCTGGGGAGTAGGTACAGAGGAGATGTCAGGGGTAAGTTTTTCACTCAGAGGGTGGTGGGTGAGTGGAATCGGCTGCCGTCGGTGGTGGTGGAGGCGAACTCGCTGGGGTTCTTTTAAGAGACTTCTGGATGAGTACATGGGACTTAATAGGATTAAGTGTTACAGGTAAACCTAGTAGGTAGGGATATGATCAGCGCAACTTGTGGGCCGAAGGGTCTTGTTGTGCTGTAGTTTTTCTATGTTATGTGAAATGACTTGTCTTACCCGGTTTTCTCTCCAAATTCTGCCTGCAGCTGGGACAGTGGGAATGCTCGGAGCTGTCCCATGTATTTGATGTTAAAGCGTTGAGCGACAGCCTCTCCCAGTTTCCCACCCAGATTGCGACTGGAACAAGAGCAGGTGAGATGGAGGGGTTAGGAGGCACGAGGTTACTTGGTGGAAAAGCTCTGCGGGTGTGCCAAGCGAGGGGAGTGGGATCAGGTTTGGATTTGCACAACAAAGCCCCACCTACTTCTCACAGAATCCCTACAGTCCAGGAGGAGGTCATTCAGCCCATTGAGTCTGCACCAACCCTCAGAGGCCCACAGTCCCCGCTCCATTCCCTATCCCCACAACCCAGTATATCACTATAACAAATCCACCTACCTACACTCTGAGGGAGAATTAACCAGGGCCAATCAACCTAACCCGCACATCATTGGACTGAGATAGGAAACCTGAGCACCTGGAGGAAAGCCACACAGACACGAGAACAGTGTGCAAACTCCACACACAGTGAACCAAGCCGGGAACTGAGCCCGGGTCCCTGGCACTGTGAGACAGCAGTGTGAATCACTGTGTCACTGTGCTGCCCCGGGTCCCTGGCGCTGTGAGACAGCAGTGTGAATCACTGTGTCACCGTGCTGCCCCGGGTCCCTGGCACTGTGAGACAGCAGTGTGAATCACTGTGTCACCATGCTGTCCCGGGTCCCTGGCACTGTGAGACAGCAGTGTGAATCACTGTGTCACCGTGCTGCCCCGGGTCCCTGGCGCTGTGAGACAGCAGTGTGAATCACTGTGTCACCGTGCTGCCCCGGGTCCCTGGCGCTGTGAGACAGCAGTGTGAATCACTGTG